>NW_007247456.1:174094-316954 GCF_000164805.1 Carlito syrichta
AAAGAAAGAGGGAAGGAAGGGGAGAGAGAAAGAAAGAAGAAAGGAGGGAGAGAGGAGAGAGAAAGGAAAGAAAAAAACATTAATAAAAGTGTTTAATTTGCCTTTGTAGATATCTATTGCTAAAGGTTTCTTTTTACTTTGCAAAATATACTGTATGTGTATGTACATACATACATATACTTACATAAATTTATTAAGCTATGCACATTAAATTATATATACATTTATAAAAATATTTATATTAATTACTATATATGTAAAACAAAAGCAAATTAGGCTCATTATAGAAACCTTGAAGATACACGAAGAAGTGTAGAGAGAAGCCTATCTTCCCAAATCCCAGAAATAGCTATTGTTAGTGTATATTTCCCTTTAGATTCTAAAAAAAAAATGCATATGTACTTATATGTGTATGAAAATATATGCAAAATTTGGATAATATATAGATTTATATCTAATTAAAACAAAAATATATTAGCTATGGCAGTAACTAGCGTGTTATTTCTCATTTCACATAATAGAAACTTTAGATAAAAAGAATTTCCTACTGTAAGGGAAATTTTTATAAAAGAATTAGGATTTTTAATATGACCCTATAATTATGCATAAGGAATATCAAAGATAATTGCAGATTAAGTCTTATAAAGCTATAATGTATAGGAATAGTGAAAGAGGAAAATGTGAAAGAAATAGGTGGGTAATCTCAAGGGTAAGACTTACAGGAGACAACCTCTTTGCCACTTACAAAATGCTTCTCATTCATTTCTTTACAATAACTCAGCATTATTGCCAATATTATTGTTGTCTCATTTTTCCCAGGGAGAAATGAGGTTTCAAGATAACTACATTGATTAAGATCACCAACCCAGTAAATGGTGAAGTCAGGACCTGAAAGCAAATTATTTTACAGGTGGAAAAGTTAACACAGAACATACAATGTTTTCTGAAGATATGTAATTCTCTTTACCATTGTGAACTACTGCTTCTGGAAATCTGCTCACTGATGACAGAGATAGCCACGGAAATACCATCCATCATGACTTAGTAAGATGCAACCTCTTTTCTTCCCTAATTATTATCATTCTGGACTGAAACTGTTTATAATATGGCACAAGACAAAAATAATTCTGATATTAGAACATCAAGAATTCAGACTTGGTGTTTTTAATCCTTGTTTTGTTTTCTGATGCAGAAGACAGACCTTGAGTCATTGTGGTGTAAAGAAAAGATGGCTATTTTTTTTTCTTTTTGGCACATTTGAGTTCCTTATAGATCCTGGTTGAAGTGGGGGAGGGGGCACATAACATCGGTAAGTGTACCTGATCTCAAACTGGGTGAAGTGAGGACCAAAGGGAGACCCAAACTTCACCTGTACGATGACCACTTATCACTTATCTACCTAATCCTGAATTTTACCCCACATCTTTAAAATAAAACAAAATTAACTAATTATTTTAAAAAAGAAAAGATGACTGGACTACAAGTTAAGAATTCTGTACTCAAAAACTCATCACTGACTAGCCTTGCACATGAGCAAGCCGTTTCTTCTGGTTTTACTTTACCCCCTCTGTAAAATGGATAATCACAGAAGTGTTAAAAGTAATAGCGGTAATAGGGTAATGTGCCTGGCACCATGTGTTATGCAGAAGGCAATAACCTTCTACCAGCCTACAGTTTGCCACCTCAGGGAGTGAACCCTCAGCCCACCACCATGTAAAGAACGCCCTTTTCTCCAAGTTGGTGCGACTGACTATATTAATCCAATATAGCCTGAGCACTGGCTATATTAATCCAACTCTGTTTAAATTCTGTGAACTTAAAAGAAACTCACCTCTTGGTTTGAACTAAAGCAAATTCTTGACCCATCTGAGATCTGTGAAGGACTCCAGAATATCAGAAAGCTATATCCTTCCCTGAACCAAGACTGGGTTAAACCAGTGGCCTAAAGTGAAATTAGAACCACTGAAACAGAAAACATTTTTCTCAGTAGTTCAGAGCAAGTGCTGTCAACCAGCAGACCCTTGTGGGCCTTGGGTGTAGAGGTACTCAAGGACAGGCAGAGGCCAGCAGGGTTTTTTTCCATGTAGGACTATGTATCTCCAGCCACTTCTGAGAGCTCATGGTCCACAAAGATAATAACATTTTACTCCCCAAGTTCAGTCAATCACTAGAGGCATTTTTGGTTTTGGTAGAGTACATGAGAATGATTGCAAACATTTCCAGGAGGCAACTGGTGAGACAACTGGTGGCAACTGATGAGGACCCATTTCTCAGCATCCTTCACTCAAGAAGTCTACGTCATCAGTAACGCCAATTTAATAAAAACAGCACGGTGGTGCTATAATTGGACTGCAGTTCTAGCTAGTGGGTTTCCAGGGTAACCGTGTTCTTGCCACAGATAAAATCTACCTAGTAGCACAAAGACTAAGGGTTTGGTAAGAGTCAGCATCAGACAACAGAGGTCAAGAATTTAGGCTGAAAAGAGCTATACCAAAAGTCTATCAGTTAAGGTGGACTAGATTCAAAATCTCAGTCCTGCCACAATGCACTAGCTGTATGATTTCAGAAAAACATTTAACTTTTTAAGGCCTTGTTTCCTCATCTGTAGGATGAACATAAAAATGGTCCCTGTCTCATAGGGTTGTTACAAGAATTAGAGAACTTATACATTAGTTTGGTACATTTAATGTTGGTACATTAAAACCTGAACTAAATGTAATAAATAAATATAACTATAATAAATATATAAGACTATGACAAATGTCTTTAAATCTAGATATTCAGAGGCCTGAAAAGCTGGAAAAAAATAAGTTTTGTTTTCTTTTTATTTTACAACTTTGGAGGGAAAGCACCTGACAGCTTCTGAAAAGAACCTAAAATGGTTTATAAAACCCTGTTGTTTGACAGTGGTGCACATGTTATTACTGCCTCCACAGTCCTGACTTCTGGGAATATGCTGCCATGTCAGAGGCAATTTGGCAAGTCTTAATTGAAGAGGATCACAGCTTTTCAGACCACAAATGAAGGATAGGGAAACTGTCCTTGCCTAAGGTTTAACAGCTAACCTGAATGTTTCATAGCCACAATTACAACAAGCCCATTCAGTGTGTTCGCCCTCAGAGGAAAGACTCATCTGCTGCAAAAGTAACAGTAATGAAAAGAAAGGGAAACATTTCTTTTTGAATGAAAACAGGACCAGAGAAAATGAGCACTTTAAAAGCACCTTTAGTATAAATTTAAGAAGGGAACCATTTTTGTTGTGCCTATTACTATTAGAAAAGGTATTTGAAGTTGAATAATTACTACCTTCAGCTGTAAAATCCATTCCTCCGGGCCCTCACCCCCACCATGGGAAATTAAGCCATCAGAGAAGAAACAGAACCACTAATATACACCTGTGCTCATACGCACAAAACAATTTTCAGGCAACAAACAGCCAAGCAGTGAGAAAGATAAAGTTTGAGAGCAAGAACATGCACGCACAAAAAAGTTTCTGTTGTCCTAAGATTAAATGCTGAGGCAGGAAGAGATACTATTCTTGAATCAAGTGAGAAAAGATGGTAAAGTGCGATATTAAAATGCAGCACGCTGGAATAAGTTTGCCTCTATAAAAACTGTTATGTTCTGTATGTGATTTAAATTAATGCCTATATTTGTGGGAGATAAAATTAAAATGAAGATAAATGGTGCCAGCATATAGCGTGTTCGCTGGAGCAATAAATAAGGCAGTGAAAGGTATTTTACATTTCAGTCACATCTATCCAAACAGGGCGCTCAAAGCACTTGAGGAACATTTGTTAATTAAATGCTATAATAGATGTATGAGGCACCCGGATGGGTATTATATGCGTTTCTGAAAAAGAGGCAGGGAGGTGAAGTGACCCAGGGTCCTGTGGATGCTGTGGAAGAGGATGCCCAGGGTACTGCAGGCATGCTTTCTGTCTAGTTCAGCTGCTTCTTGGTCTGGTGGGAGGGCCTGGGACCAGGAATGAAGGCTCCCCGGTTGCTGTCCCATAACAGATGCACGTGTTTCAATTTATGAACTACCTCAATAGCAGGGGACATAACAGCTTTAGCTAGGGAGAAGGCAAATAATTTTGATACATATTAGCAACATATTTCTCCTCCAGACCCCACATTGATGGCATGATCGTACTGTGCCATGTGAACACTGTCACATCATTTATCTTTACTTGAAAATTGTCTAAGATATTCATTAATGACAACTTCTTTTACAACAGATGCTCTTCAATTCTGTCATCCACATGTCCTCTCTAACCCTTTCCCTGGTCACTGGTTTTCTGTTTTGGGAGCTGTGCACCCTTCAAACCCAAGGAACAAAACCTGTGTTCATGACTGCTTGACAAGCAGCCAGATTTTCTTGAAAAGTGAAATCAAACACAATGGGGCATTCATTGACAACTGCATATTGGTCATTCAGTCATTGATAACTGAGTATACAGTAATTCTTACACTCATCTGTTACATATATGATAGATTTTTCAAAATAGAAAGTTTAAATAAGACCCAGGTATGGTAGCTCATGCCTGTAATCCCAACACTTCAGGAAGCAGAGGCAGGAAGATCCCTTAAGCCCAGGAGTTTGAGATCAGCCTGGGCAACATAGCGAGGTTTCATCTCTACCCTCCACCCCCAAATAGCTGGGTGTGGTGGTGCATACCTGTAATCCCAGGTGCTTGGGAGGCTGATGCAGGATTTGCTTGAGCCCAGGATTTGGAGAATACAGTAAGCCATGATCATGCCACTGCATTCCAGCCCAGACAACAGAGTGATACCCTGACTCAAACAAGAGAAAGGAATGGGGAAAGGGAAAGAAGGGAAGGGAAGAAAGTTTAAAAAAATCAAAGGTGGAAGTTTCCACCAAAACAGTGTTAGTTAGACCTATCTACTGGAACAATACCCCTCTGCTGAGCTCCCATGTATGTCAGTGTGTTGGCCAGGAGAGGGTCCTTGGCTTCCGAAGACAAGATAGTAAAAGAAACATAGCAGTCATCTTTAGTGTAGGTTATTTTAGGCTGATCCAAGTGAAATTTTAGGAAGCCTTAGAGATTGAACACCTAACCTTATCTCTGGTTTTTCAGAGCAGTAGAATTCTCTATTTGTATCTTCCTTTTAGAGTTAAAAAAAAATGCATGCAGATCCTTTATAGTTTGAGATATATATCAATGCAAAACAGATGCAAAATCACTGTTCTGCCTCTTCTGTGTCGGCTATTCCACCTTTTTGTGCTTTGGTTATGCACATATACAACAGGGATCGTGATCATGCCTACTTCATGAAGACCAAAGGATTCTGCTCATATGAAGTACTTACAACAGTGCCTGGTACATAGGAAGCACTCAATGAGCTGCTCTACAAATTTCTAGCTCTCTGCTTTCTGGCACCCTGTGGCTAGGTGGAGCCACGTGAATAGTTTTGGCCAATGAGCTGTGAGCAAAAGTGACATGTGTTTCATCCAGGCCAGAGCATAGAAAAGTCCAAGACCTTCAGAGTTCTTTTACTACAGGATGGAGGTCAGTGATGTTTGAGGTGGTGACTATCCCATCAAACTGCAAGAAACGCCTTCTGACCCATGATGAACAAGTACCATAAACAAACAAAAAAAACCCTTATTATAAGCACTGGGATTTGGAAAATATTTGTTGCTGCAGTGTTACCTGGACTATCCTGATTGATAACTTCTTTCTTTGAAGTTATCAATCTTTCACTTCTATCATTCAGTGTAATTCTCATAATCAAGAGAAAAGGGCGGGGTATATATTCAGCAGATATGAATTTTAGTCCAACTTAATGCAATATTTACTGAATGAACTTAGGCAAGTCACTTTGACATTGTTGCAAGTCAAGTTCTCCAGACTTTTGGTAAATCCAAAATATTCTTTCAATGCACTCTGCTCATATTCAAAAACCTTAGGACCCTTAACTCTGATAATGTACTCACCAACATTAACCTCTACCCAAGTACTAATGAGGAGTTTAACATTTATTGAGAGCTTACTATCAAACCCCATCAAATCAAAGATACCACTGATTATAAAATGCACCATTAACTATTACATCTCTGGGAACAAAACATAATAACAGTTTAATTTAGTATGATACTTCTTTTTAAGAATATTTATTCTGTACTTGTTGAAAGAGATGGTTTGAAATTATTCACACAGCTTTTGTTTTGTTTTGTTTTGTTTTGAGTTGAAGTCTCACTCCATCACCCAGGCTGGAGTGCATGGAGTGGCACACTCATGGCCACCCCAGTGTCAATCTGCTGAACTCTGGCAATCCTTCTGCCTCAGGTAGCTGGAACTACAGGCATGTGCTACCATACCCAGCTAATTTTTTGATTTACTGTAGAGATGAGGTCTCACCATGTTGCCCAGACTGGTCTCGAACCTGCGGGCTCAGGCAATTCTCTCATCTTGATCTCCCAAAGTGCTGGGATTACAGGTTTGAGCCACCAGGCCCAGCCACACAGATTTCTTTTTAATCATGTCACCCCTCTCTATATATAAAAAGAAAAATGTAAGTGAAAGAAATGGAATCATTCCTAAAGTTTCTTTACATTTGGAGTTCAACCCTGTGAATCACCTTTCAACTGAAAATCATAGGAGTTCTATGTTTTTCCCCATAGTACTGTCCTCTGGGTTATCAAGAGTCCTGATAAAAGAGGGGCTCACTATTATCTCCTGGATTTTCTCCCAAGACACTGATCTCCATGGTCAGCAGGTTTTCTTGTACATGTGCAATGACAATGATATTATAATTGCCACCTAACTAACAGTAAGTAGTCAGAAATGTTAAGAGAATAAAGATAGTTCTTATAATTGATGAAATATGTGAGACAGTACCTTATTGATCTTTATATGTTACTAATTTATACATCACAACTATAGGAGATAGGCACTGTGTTATGATGACCATTTTGAAGTCAGGAACTGAAGCATGGAGAGATTAAGTTGCTTGCTGAATGCTACGCAGCTAGCAAGTGAAGTGATGGAGTGAGGCATTCCATCAAAGGGAGTCTGACATCTTTTGAGTATCTGCTCTTACCAACTCTGCTGTATGGTTTCTCATAATAGTAATTAGTTTAGCTTTTTATGCATTTATTTTGATTTATTTATTTTTGATGGTGGAGACACAAGGATTACTCTAAGGAAAGTATGCAAACACTTAAGTCTCATAAAGTTTAGAGACTGGGCTGTTTATTTTGTTTCAAGCAGAGCAAAATAAAATTGACACTAATATTACTGCCAGCTCATTTTTGGAAAAAAAAGTAGAAATGTAAAGTCTGTAATACCTGCACTATGGGAGGCCAAGGCGAGAGGACTGCCTGAGCCCAGGGGTTCAAGACCAGCCTGGGCAACTTGGTGAGACCTTGTCTCTACAGTACATCAAAAAATTAACTGGGCTTGATAGCATGCACCTATGGTTCTGGCTACTTGGAAGGCTGAGGTGGAAGGATTGTTTGAGCCCAGTGGGTCGATGTTGGGGTGGCCGTGAGTATGCCCCTGCACTCCAGCCTGGGTGACAGAGTAAGAGTCTGACTCAAAACAAAAAAAAAAAGAAAAAAAAGCAGGTTTTAGGGGCTCTTTTTTTGGTGATCTTAGGAAGAAGTATTGGAAAATTTTGCATATGGTCCTATCTTTTGAAAATATTGGGATCTATGTGTAGTGAACTCAGATGTATAACATCTATATCTGCGAGCACATACATGTAGTAGGTTTAAAATATTTTTATTGCATTTAGCTTAATATTAATGTCTATGGTTATACATGGACATTATTGTTAGAAAAGCAAAGAAATCACCACTATTAATCATTTGAAGGCCAAATGTGTGCTTGATCCTCATGGAGGATGAAATGGGGAAAACATTACTGAACAAGTATAACAGTTTTTTAGCACTTTAAAAAAATTTCTTCTCATTTTTTAAGGACAGTTAGCAAAACTGAACAATTATTTAGGAGGTAAAATACAAAGCTCTGAGCATAGCTCTTTATATACTTATCAAATGAGTACAATAATTTGCTATAATTCTCCCTCCTGATTATATACAGTAGCTATTTCATTCTCTAAATAATATCTTATACTTTTTTTAGAAGTTGGTTAAATTGCTTAGTAGGAGAATATTAGGCTCAGTTTCTTTGAAGGGTAATATAGTGGGAGTGACTGTATAATTATCTCTATCGGGCTTTCACCCACCATACAATGTCGTCTACTATATCTATTGCTTTCCTGTTGAGAACTCTGGTTAATCCTACTAGCTAGCACACAGTAAAATGAGGCAGGCGGGTTTTATTTTTAACTAGGGATTGACAGAGAATAAGAGAAAGAAATACTAAGATTGATGAAATCGGGTGCATCTGCAATTTTTATTTTAAGCCATTTCAGATACATATGCTGCCAAATAGGTACACCAATTCAGGCATTACAGTTATTTGAGCAGCAGTGCCCTATCTGGTACTCTCTGCCTGAGACCAATTGTCCTTTAAGCCACTCCACAGCTGGGCTATTTTATGCCTGGCAATTACTACTCTATTCTGGATGGAAAGTTTTATTTTATTTCAAATTGATGTGGATTTTATTCTCAAAATGCCAGGCATTCCAAATGCTTTATACATACTAAATTTTTAAAAACAGTTCAATGGCTTCCAGAGAAAGAAGTTTACCACAAACTCTTCACCAAATACATCAGGATTTTTAGAAGAATTTCATTCTCCTGTGCTGTCCAATTGTATTGTATTTGTCAGCCTCCCCTATGGGACAGAACTCCAGGATGGGCAGTC
The DNA here is from genome assembly GCF_000164805.1 of Carlito syrichta. Lineage (NCBI taxonomy): Eukaryota > Metazoa > Chordata > Mammalia > Primates > Tarsiidae > Carlito > Carlito syrichta. Next base: position 182,896 of record NW_007247456.1, read on the forward strand.
TTACTCATATGCATGTGATCATGACTGACACAGGGCCTGCCCTTTTACCCTTCTCTGCCCTAAATTATGAACAAAATATACTAATTGCATACAGAAGTTAAAAATGAGAAGTTCAAACAAACTGTTACACTTCTGAATGAATGAGTAAAGTTATTAGATTGTTACTACTCAGAAACTAACTGCCATTAAACTAAAGTCACCACTCATTTACAAATGGATTACCACTAAAGTGAATTCCAGGTTATCTAGGTCTGGAGGGAGAATGAGAAGCAAATGAGCAAGAGATTTCTAAATGTTCTAAAACTGAGGTAATGACTACATGACTCTATAAATTACAAATCACTGAATTATAAAAAAAGCAGAACAAAAATTTTTTGGCCAATATTCCTCTTCATGAACACAGTGACTATTAGTACTTTCAGTTGTGCTTCAGTTATCAATTACTAAACTTAGGCTTCGGAGCCAGCCTGACTTGACCCAAACATCAGTTTTGCCACTTAGTACCTTGGTGAGTTACACACACCTTTCTGGGCCACAATTTCCTCATCTGTAAAATGGGGAGAAATGACAGACCACCTCATCGTGTTACTAAGGAAATGAAGTGCATGAATAGATGGAAGTGATATACTAAGGTCTCAATTAGTGTTTGTTCTCATTCCATATCTTTCAGTTAATTATAATTTCTTAATATTAGTAATAATTGGCTATTGGTGCAAGGGGTTAAATTGACAGGATAATTCTATGTAAAATTCTGGTTAGACAAATATTATCCTCTACAATATTTAACATACTTCTACTTTTCATTTACAACTCAGGGTCCCTCCAACTCAAGCATACCCAGAGTTATCTTTCTAAAGTATATTTTTAATTTCTTCTAAAAAATGCCAATGCTCTAGTCTTCTCCCAAATGTTTGCCCCACTGCGCCCAGTTGCCTATAGGACAAACTCAATATAAAGTCATTGTGTTGTACCAAATTCAATTGTAAGCTGCCCTTCTAACTGTCATTTGTGTACTCTTTTGGCTATATTCTTTCTCTGTGCCACTTACTTCATTTTTCAGACACTCCAAATTCCTCACTTAGCTGAAAACACTATCCTTTTCCAATTGCAATTCCTTCTGCCAAGACTAACTGTGGCCTGTCTCAAAAAAACTCCTGTACATCCTTTGTGACCCAACTCAAATGTCATATCCTCTAGCTGACCTCATCTTTCTTTGTGACCTCACAATAAGATATACATCCCTACTGAAGAACACCTTCACAGACTCTCCACACTTCAGGTCCAGCAGCAGCTGTTCTTTCTACACAATTTCAAATATTCTAACAAGATTGAACTACTGTATATCGCCTATGTCTCAACTCAGAGTCTTGGCATATTTTCTTTCCTCTTCCAGAAAAACTCTCCCTTCTCTATTTTCCCCACGTCATCAACCTAGCAAACTTCTACAGGTTTGTCAGACCTCTGTTTAGATGAGATTGGGTACATTCAGGTGGTATGGCTATGGACTGACCTCTGTTTAGACGTGACCACTTCTCATAAACCTCTTCAGATCTTCCAAGACTTGGTTAGCTTTGCCCCTCCAGTGTGTTCCAATAGTACTCTTTGCTGGCCCTGAATATTGAAAATTCCAATAGTACTCTTTGCTGGCCCACATAGAAAATTGTCAGTTGAGGTACATTTTGTGATACATTAGGTTTTGTAGAACTGTTATCAATCTCTATAACCCTGGCATCTAGAAAGTCTCTGGAACATGTCAGGTGCTCAATAAATATTTGTTGAGTAAATATACTGACTATCTTTAAAAATAATGAGTTAGTGAATTGTAAGGTAAGTAAATTAAATCTCAAAAAAGCTGTTATTTTTAAAAATCTGAGGTAACAATCTACCCTTTTCATTGAAATTTAACCTCTCAGTTCCTGGATAAAAGTCTTACATGTTTGCATCCTTTTTTGCAGAGTCTAGTACCTACAAGATGCTCAATTATGTTTGCTGAATTTTTCTTTTTCTTTTCTTTTTTTTTTTTTTTTTTTTGAGTCAGGGTCTCTGTGTCACCCAGGCTGGAGTGCAGTGGCACAAACATGGCTCATAGCAGCCTTGACATCATGAGCTCATATGATCTTTCTGCCTCAGCCTCCTGAGTAGCTGAGACTACAGGTGTGCACCACCAAGCTTGGCTAATTTTTTTTTCTTTTGTAGACACAGGTCTTGCTTTGTTGCCTAAGCTGTTTTTGAACTCCTAGGCTCAAGCAATCCTCCCATCTAAGGCTAGGATTACAGGTGTGAGCCACCATACCCAGTCACGTTTGCTGGAACTTAATAAAAATAAATATTTTTGTTAGATTCTAAGCCACTGAATCACTTTCTACAAATAAGCAATTTATGTGAAGCCACTTGGTAGCTCAATGGATAGTAATATCACAAAACACAGAGCTAAAAGATTCATTTGTTTAAACAGTCACATTTTATAAGGAATTGAGTCCAGTAAAAAAAAGTGAATTGCCCAAGATCAAGTACCAACTATTAGTGATGAAAGCTAAAGTTGGAAATAAATAGATTACCAGTTTTTTTCATATGATTAGATTAAACCGGTGTTCATATGCATGATGAAATAAATAAAATCTTGACTTGATACGAGTCATTATTTGATGAGTTATTTAAAGACAGAATTGATACTTCTAAACAGCTGATGTCAAAAAAAGGTAAAACCTAAAGGACCACAGAAATGTAAAAAAGTCACTAATTATTTATTTTATGGAACAATTCTATAAAGTGTGAAGAATAACCACTTAAAGATTAGCAGTAGTATTAGATTTCCATTTGGAAGATCATAGACTTTTAAAAACATTTCCAAAACTGACACTCAGGAGTAGATATGTGACTCACCTAGATATCACTAGCATCATATGACATTAGAAAACTAACTAGGAGATATCATATCATATCCTTGTTCTCCTGTGTATCATCTAATAAAAAAGATAATAATCCATATGCTCATACGTCTCTCCAAAACACAGGGATTTCTCTAAAGCACCTAAAAAAACACAGGAACTTACAAGTTATGGTAAAGAATACCAAAATATTTGTGCTCCCAAGATAAAGCTCAGCATCTGTTATCTGAAGACTAAGATCACAGCTATTTATCTACCTCTCGTAGGACTGGGAACATCTTTTCTCCTGGCTCACCCTGGCTCATTCCAGTTCCTTAAAAGACCCAAGCTCATTCTTGCCTCAGGGCACATGTACTGCTGTGCAAGTCCAAATTCTCAACTTGACCTTGAGATGTCATTTCAGAAGTCAATTCCTCAGAGAAGCCTTGCATAAACTTCCTAGTAAACATCATGCCAGACACCTCTATCCACACCTTTTGTCTTGTTTCACTGTATGAATTTGTTTGCTGGCTTATAAGTTAGTATCTTAACATTCATTTAATGTCTCCAATTATGGCCATTCAGAGAAAAAAAAACTCATCTGCCTAAGCTATTGCTTCATGTCTGTACTCAGGATGCATACAACAAAATAGAACTCGGCCAGGTTCGGTGGCTCAGCCTGTAATCCCACACGTTGGGAGGCTGAGGTGAGTGAATTGCCTGAGCCCGCGGGTTCGAGACCTGTCTGGGCAACTTGGCGAGGCCTCATCTCTACAATAAATCAAAAAATTAGCCGGGCGTGGTAGCACACGCCTGTAGTTCCAGCTACCTGTAGTTCCGCCTGAGGCGGAAGGATCAGTGGAGCCCAGCAAGTTGAGGCTGCAGTGGCCAGGAGCAGCCATTGCATTCCAGTCTGGGTGACAGAATGAGGCTCAAACTCAAAAAAACAAAAAAACAAACCGACAAACAAAAAACCAAAATAGAACTCAATAAAGGCAGAATAAATAACACAACCTTTATTCATGAACTAGGTCTTTCATTTAGCAGTTGTGTGATCTCTGAAAAATCTTCCAGTCTCTATTTACTCAAATAAAGACAGGAATCAGAAGTATATCTGCTTCACAGTGCAGAAGCCAATTATATTAAGGACAAATGTTATACAAACCACAAATATGATATTCAGACAATGATAATAGTATCACTCTATAAGACCTAGTATATATCTATAAGACCTATTGTGTGAAGTTATACGTAACTTGTTCCAAATTAAATAACTATAGTGATGATGAGAAAAAATTAACTGAGACTCATAAAGTTTTATAACTTCAACTCTCAGAAGCCTATTAAATACCAAGAGTTAGGTTTGCTCTTTTTTTTTTTTAAAGAAAGATGTAGGTACAATTCAGGATTAGGTATACAAGTGGTCATCATACAGGTAAAGTTTGGGCCTCCCTTTGGTCTCCACTTCCCCTGGTTTGAGATCAGGTACCCTTATTGATGTTGTGTTCCACCCCCGCTACCCTGTCAGTATCCTGCTACTGCCAATCACTTTCTTATAGCATTGTGGTAAATGTTCAGGGTCCACTTATAAGTGATAGGTTTACTTTTCTAAATGGTACAACTGTACGAGTAAATTTTCCTCCCGGAAGTGTATGATGTTCTGAACTCTAAGAATTCTCATGGCAAAGAATTATGAAAATAAAAGTAGAAAGATAACAGTTTTAAACACTTCAAGTTTTCATAATTTGCATCCTCTTTGCATTTATATAACTCAGTTTGTATCAGACTAATTTACACTCATTTGGATTTTGCTTTTAAGTTTTCTTAATCCTTTCATTTATCTGTTTTCTGTATTCATAAAGATACTATAAGCTATTCTGAAGATGACAGTCTATTTGTTTTCAGATCTTCTTTCTCCCCCTTTCCACCCTCCAAGCCTTGCTCTGAGCTTATTGGGCATTAAATAAGTGTTGCTGACTAATTAAAGGCAAAATGGAGATCCAATTTGGCAGTATATTCCACAGCATGATATTTTAAAAGACACAATTCAAGTATATATTGTTAGCTTCTGGAATATGATTAGTGGTAATCTTGGTATAATTTACATAGTGAGAGAACACAGCTTTTTGAACTAAGCTAAAACATCCAGGGGTGGGTATGGGTGCAGGAGAGATGAGAGGGGGATAAAAGCAACACATTAGAGATGTAACTGTGATTTGACTAATACTTGATCACTGAATAGAGTGTTTATGCTAATCAGAGTTGAGATTTTTTTAAAAATCTGAGTTATTTGGTGAGGTGATGAGAAATAGCTACTAATGGTAACATAAAATATGAAATAGATTGAAAAGATAACATAGTTCCTATCAATGTTCATTAAAAAAAAGTTCCTTTGTGTATGAAATTAGTTCTAGGCACAGAAAGGTTGTTTGCTGAATCCTATTCCCACATACGAAAAAGAAGGCATGTGATATTCCAGATCACCTGTGAAATTACAATGTAGTTATTAGGAGATGCAATCAAGTTGTGAGCTCTTTTATATTGTCTTGTAATTATGTAAGGGTAGACCGAAAAGCACAATTGTATGCATTTCTAATTTTTTCCTCATCAAAGACATTGGATAGTTGAAAAGTTTCTGAGAATATAAAGTTTAAACTTATCCATTTTCCTATCATGAGAAAATTCCTATTAGCTATACTATGAAACCTTCCTTCCTCACACACAGGTGAAGAACTAAAAGCTGTTCCCAAATCCCTTCGTCTCTAAGTCCCAAGTGACCCTGCACAATCTCCATCCACACCATCTCTGTGGCAGACAGAGAAGCCTTGCCTATCACGGCAAACATCTTACTCCATAAAGTTTGAATGTTTGTGGCTAAAAACACTTCTATGCATTTTCCAATAGTACATGTTTATAAAAACAACCTTGAAGCTTAATAAAAGCTCCTCGAGACATCAAGTATTGAATGTTTTCATTATTTTAACATAAAATATTTTACTCTATTTGGTTATTAACACACCTTTTCAATAATAAAATATGCATTTGACAACATATACAGGAACAATAACAACAAAAACCCTATTCAAAATTTTAAGAACTGCAAAAAATATTGGCTTTTTTTGGGAGGGGGCAGAGGTCTCACTTTACTGCCCAGGCTAGAGTGCAATGACAGGATTACGGCTTACCATAGCCTTAACCTCCTGGGCTCAGGCGAGACTTCCACCTCAGCCTCCCGAGTAGCCGAGACTACACCCAGCTTTTTTCCCCTCCCCTATGGAAATAAGGTTCTACTATGTTGCCCAGACTGGTCTCCAACTCCTGGGCTCAACTGAACCTCTTGCCTCAGCCTCCCAAAATGCTGGACTTATAGGCATGAGCCACTGAAGTTGGCCTTAAAAATGCTAGCTTTGAATAGGGAGAAACAGAATAAAGCCTCTTAAAAGTGGTCAAAGCCTAATAACATCTAACAATTGCTTTCTAATGGGCTCATTGCTCTGCTAATTTTGCATATGAGAATTTATAGTTTTCTGGATAAAGTTTTAAAACCAGAGTGAAAACTAAGTAATAATGGAACAAGGACCTAGAGTTTAAGGTGAGAGGCCGTTAGAAAGTGAGGATAATACATCTCTAAGTTACAGAACTTGTTAACTTGCAAACATCTGGGGTAAAGTCCCAGCCTCAGATATCTGGTTCTCCCTGACTTCGTAAATTTTTCACTGTGCTAGACAAGTACATAAAATGTTGTCTCGGGCAACACCTTCGGGTCCCCTCCACTGTGGGAGCTTTTCTGTCCTCTCAATAAATTCTGCTTTCAAAAAAACACAACACCAAAATTTGTCTCTAATATACCTACAGCTCTATTTAAACAAAGATACTGAAAAAGTTGTTTGATAGATTTAATAAATACAATGCAACAGCTTTGTTTAAATAATTCTGCACTCTGGCCATAACTAACTGGTTCAGAGATTGAACCAAAACCATACCAAATACACAGGAACAGTAATGGACCAAAAATTCCTTCTGAATTTTTACTGGAGAAGAACCAGTTCCAGCAGAGAACAATAGTCCTAATGCTTCAGGCATTTGAGTGCAGGCATACAGAAATAATAGAGGGTAGCAGGGATAGAACGGAGTAAAAGCAAGAGACACACAGAATAGCACAACGAAGCCACAAAGCAACATGACATAATATAATGAACATCCTGGTGTCCAGAAGAAGACTAAACAGAATCACCAAGAGGAACAGCAATAGGAAACAGAAGGAAAAACTGAGGGAAACCAAGTCCGTGTCAAATGAAGACTCAGTAGACAAAGAAAAAATGGATGTTAATTTCTGAGGATTGACAAAATTAGCTGCTCCTCTGTCCTCAATGATATTCCAAGCCTCAATGAGGCTTGGTTGTCTAGCTGCTGACATGGGTTTTTGGACTTCCTTCTTTCTCCTTGTATACTTACCATGAATTCTCATCATCTGAAGTCATCTGAGGTAACTTTAAGTACTTCTTGGTTTCCTGCAACCTGAAAAGACCTAACTAAAACAGACCCAAGAAACAATTTCTTTATTCTAAAAGAATGTAGACACATATAATTCTGGCCCATACGGGCATATTATGGTTTAAAAAATGACTATGCCCATTAATAGAAGGAAAAATAAAATAAAATGGAAGAATGGTGGAGAAAATTTATTTTGTGTCTATCTGCTTGCAAAGCACAACAAATTTTCCACAACTTGGAAATTATTTGTGAGGATGCTCTTCTGTAATCTATAATATCCTAAAAGCTATTCAGATGAGCTCTATTCTCTTATATACCTACATTTTTCAGATTTCATTCCCTATGAATTACCTCCAATATGACCAGCTGGCAATGGTAGAAAGAGGTAGTATGACTTGGAAGGTGTACTTGACTCTGGACCTTCATATCATAAAATCAGTACAGAGAATCCAATTATATATTTTAAAGTCTGATTATGCAAAACACTTGTTTCTTAACAAAAAATAAGTTAAAGGTATTTTTTAGTGCATTGCTATATTTGCATTTTTAAATTATGGTAGATATTTTTATTGCGTTAAGTACCTTATTCTATCTCAGTGAAGAGTCGTGGCTGTTTTAAGTAAACAAAACTGTTACAAGAATACCCTACTTCTCTTCCATGGTGAGAGCCTGTATCCAAACCACAGTGCCATGGAAAATAACCTCCCCAACATTTACTCTCTTGGCCACAAGAATCTGTTTAGAGAAGTGTCTAGGTTGGTCTGAACAACATATCCCCAAGCAACTAAGTGGAAGCCCAGGTCGATAACATGAGATCATTTGAGGATTCTAACAGTTGGGATGGTGGTCCATGTGAATCTTGATAAATCTCAAAAAAACCCAAACAATTTCAATTCTGTGTTCACATGTATACAGAGATACACATGAAAAGAAGCTCATCATAACATTGTTTATAATAAATAAAAACTAAAGTCCACAATGTAAGAGGTTAAGCGATGGTATGTTACACTGTAGAGCACTATACAGGTATTAAAACTAATATAGGACATCACTTTTTACTGACATGAAAAGGTCTAGAAGAACAGAGTGAACTGAAAAAATAGATAAAATCATGATACCACAATAATATCACATTTATATATATGCACATATGTAAACATATATATAGACGTATTGGTGGGAGACTGGAAAGACGCACAACAAAAAGACAATGGTGGAAACTCTGGGGATTGAGAAAAGAGAAATAGATTGGGTAGCGAGGGAGGACTTTTATGTTCTCCATATACTTCACACTGCTGAAATCTGTTGTGATAAGAATTTATTTGCGTACTCTAAGCATATATACGCTTCAGTAAAGTTAAGGAACAGGATGCCCACAATGTGTACCAATGTACAGCACACATGGCTGACTTGGGAGCCAGCAAAGAGCAGTGAAGGAACCATTGGATTCAAAATCAACAGGATCAGGCATGAGGCCCAACTCTCCTACGTTAAAGTTGGATTTGGGGCAACTCATTCAACCTTGTGAGCAATATTGAGATAACAGTTTCTGGCCAGGCACACTGTTAGACTTGATGGGATGATGAACATAAAGCCACTCTGCAAACTACTAGACACTCTATAAATCCCAGTGACTACTATTATTACTGTTCACATTATTTGACCTCCCAAATTTCCCTGGGGAGAAATTGCCAAGTCTGTGATAATAAATCATTTGTTTTCCACTCCTCCATTTAAACCACACTGTTTTATACTCTGTCTCCTTTCACTAAGGTCTGAAATTAAAACAAACATCAAATGAGGCCGTAGGATTTTATTTTATCTGTCACATACTGCTGTCATTAAACATGCTTGAAATGAGTGGGTTTAGTTCAAATAAAACTGCTTCTTTCCCAAACTCAAGAAACATGAAGGGGAGAGAAAAGGAAGCTTGCACTTGAATCACATTCAGAAGCGCTGCACGTTACATTTCAAGGAGAAGATCCATCTGGCAAGCTGACACAATAATAAGTTCTTTTAATTGTCAGGTCAGGCAGATTACAGATACAGGCTGTCAATTCCTTTGCTGTAGTTTTATTTTGTTATTGGTAGCTTATAAAAAAAAGTCTCTCCTAGTTATTCTATGTAAAACACACACACACACACACACACACACACACACACACACACACACACACGAAACCAAAAACTATCTTCCTTTCCTTCCTAGGAAGATTTAAGCAGGCAGGTGATTTGGTCCAACAAACAAGCCTTTACTACTGAGCACCACTATGGTGAAACTGCTTGGTGGAAGGAAGTTCAGGAATAAATATATCACAAGTCCTGTCCAGCAGGAAGTCATAGCTAACAGGGGAGATAAACTGACACAACAGTAAATGTCATTCATATGGATCAAAGATGCTGTTACACTTCATTTTCCTTGTCTTTTTCATGGAGTTCCTTCTCAAATGTACAAATCTATGTAATCTTGGTAGCCCAACTCTGCTGGCTTAAGTAAAAAGAGTAACAGGCCATCAAGATAACCTAAAAGGTATGAGGGTGTATGTGTTTGTATTTGTATGAACATGAATAGTATACAAGTAGAGACCCCCTAACCTCAGTCCGCACTGCCCTCTTCTAACTCTTAATGCTAACTGCTCACACCTCCATGTACTACAGATATGGGAAGACTCCCTATTCTTATTAGAAACTATACTTTGAAACTGTCAAATCTTTACTTCTAACAGTTTCCTCTTCTGGAATGTCTCCCTCCTCCAAATTTCTACTATTTTTTAATTGCATTTCACATAGTCATGCTCATCAATAAATATTTGTGGAATATGTAAAGCCTCTTAACCTTGTATGCAACAAGTATTTCCTAGCAAAACAAAATAAAATAAAAAAGGAAAGTAGTAATCTAATAAATTAGAAAGTAGAACATGTTGGAGAATTAGCCAGAGTTGAAAAGAATCTTAGAAATGATACATTTCAGTGCTTTATAAAAGGTGAACTAGATGTTCAGATAAGTGAAGTGATTTGCCAAAGTCAAATAACTGGTAGAAGAGAAGGGTTTCAAATCTGTTCCTATGATTTTTAGTCCAGTGCTCATTCTACACCATGATTTGCCTTACATTTTTGAGTAATGACAGGGATGTATAATGACAAGCTCAGTGAGTTATTAAGTATAAGGTGGAATACCAGTAAAGATAGGGGAGAAAAATCAAGGCTTACTATTAAAAAAAAAAAAAAAAAAAGCACTTTCTTCTACAGTTACTGTCTACCGAGAAAGTGTACATCCAGGTATCAAGTGGAACTCTACCAGTGATCATAATGAAAAAATGTTCACAACCAAGCTCTGCAGAAGTCAATGATAACAGTGAAGTTCCAAATGAAGTTAAATGTCCTTTGGGCTTAATAATGAATTTAAAGTTAGAAATATGTTGGAAAATGAGGGGAATATAGATCGCACGGGCTAAAGGAAATGTTTGAAAGTTAGGCTAAGGTGAGTGGATTGCCTGAGCCCGCGGGTTCGAGACCCGCCTGGGTAGCGAGACCTCATCTCTACAATAAATCAAAAAAATCAGCCAGGCATGGTAGCTCATGCCTATAATTCCGGCTACTCGGAAGGCTGAGGTGGAAGGATCGCCGGAGCCTAGCAGGTCGAGGCTGCGGTGGCTAGGAGTGGCCACTGCACTCCGGTCTGGGCGACAGAGTGAGCCTCCAACTCAAAAACAAAACAAAACAAAACAAAACAGAAAGTTCCATTTCATTCTCATGCAAGAAAAGCCAGATTTGCTTAGGGACTAATGAGTGTACACATATTCAACTTGGATTGGGAACCACTTTACATTCAGGACCCTGGTCTGAGAGAAGGATGTTACTTGAAATCTAGGCTCTGTAGCACTTACTAGACTCCTGACCAAGTCATTACATCTCTCATCCTGTCCCCTCATCTCTAAAATGTGGGTAAGAATCCCCATCTTCAGCAGTTACTGTTGAGACTTCAATACCAATGGATAAATGAGGATTCTTTGTACATTCTAAGACATTAGGAGAATGCATTTAATTATCATGATCAAGAAAGAAGACCTGCCTTTGAAGAGCTTCTAGATCACCCAGGGTCAGAAATGCTACCTGGTTATTATTTCAGGGGTAATGGCAAGAACACATAGACTTTGGATTCCAGAAAAGGAAGAAAACAGAAGAAAGGCTTCAATACTTGAATAACCAGTCAACTAAAGCATAAGTGAGTGGACCTGAACAATTTATATAGCTCTGGAGAGCTCTAAGGGATAGAATGGTCAGTTAAATATGCAGAAGGTCATGATTTGGCATGGGTCAACGAGTAAGGTAATCTGAGAGTTGGAACTGGGAGCCAGGACTACTGGATCCCACTTCAAGACTCTTTCTCCTATACTACATTATGTAGAAGACCATGAAACAACAGTGGCGTGAGAAACAGATAAGGAAGTTGACATCACAGTCCTGCAGAGATTATTGATTAGTAACTCAAAGCCTCACTAAATTGTATAGGGTCCCAAGTGATAATTGCAGACCATTTTTCCCTTTTTAGAAGATCCTTTCATGGTAGCATAGCACAGAGACAAACAAGTAAAGAAACAAATGTCTCAGAGACCCTGAACCGTTTACAGGAGGGGAAGTAAAACTGCACCTACTAGATGTGAGCCTTTGTGTTAGATGTCCTCTCTCATTATTCAAGCCATGTCAGAATGTAAATACAATGATTCTGATCTTCCTGGTGAGGAGATTAGGACCTAGAGAAGTTGAATTATCCTTCTAGCACTCACAGAGCTGCTGAGTGGTAGCACCACAATCGAGGGCCTAGATGCCAGAGTGAGAACAGAAGCTCTTTCCACTTTGCCAGGTGGACAGCCACATTCCCAGTGCCAGCCCAGCAGACAGAAGGGTCTGAGGCCCTGGATGCAGGAGGTCAGGAAAGCTGCTATGTGGACAGCTGGCATTCACAGAAGAAAGTGGTTTTGAGAACAGTGTTACATTCACATTTTCTGAAGTGAGTTTATGTGAGGTAAGTGTTTTTATTTTCTCTGATGAGAAATTGGAGGATTCTGGGTACATTTTTTTAAAGTAGGTATATTTCCCTTTGTGGTACTGGTGTGGTATAAGAATAATAAAATATGCATAAATATAACTATAACTGGAGTGGGTGATAAGTCAGGATGAATTGGACAGAGGGGCTAATATCAGGCCCTTTGTTCCATTTGTGAGTAAGACCATTGATTCTATGAACATGGAAATACAAGAGAGACAAACAACACATTCTCAGTGGTTGTCCTTTCTAGACACAGTTCAACATGCTCCAGCCCCCCAGCTTCATATAACTGGAGCTCTTACTGTGCCATCATCTTGAACTCATAAAAATTAAATTGTATTACTCCCTTATAATAATGTTCTAAGTCTTTCTTGCTTGTTGCATATTTCAAATATCATCATTTTACACTCTAATGAGATCCTGAACAGGTTATATTACATATACCTCTGATAGAATATTTAGGCCCCAATTTTCAACATCATTGAACAGTTTTATGCAACTCATATATCCAAAAGTATGTGAATATTCAGGTACTTCTGATCAAGATGGTGGGCCAATTAAGAGCAGAAGGTTGAGTCATGTCATCAGAAGGAATTACTCCTCAGTTCCAACTTATAATTGGCTCTAACAATCAACTACTTCAGGTCCCTCGTTTACATCTGGAAGACTAAGGTGCACACAGAGACAGAGACATGTTCAAGGTCGCATAACTAGACAGGGGTAGAGGCAGAGCAGGCACTAAAATGCAAATATTATGTTTCCTAAGCTCTATAATACCTTGCTGTCCTCTATTTGAGACAAGAAAAAGAGTCAAGATTTTTTTTTATCAAAAAGTCATCTTCTCCCCCATGAGTTCAGAACAGAACAAAGGCACTGTTGCTCGGACAAAAGCTGAGTCATACACACGTCTCTCCGTAGACAAAAATGTAATCAAACATAATCAGTGTAACCTCACTGTCCTTTAGATTCATCTTTTGACCTTTGGGAAATCTGTGGTTTCGTTCTGCTTTTATTTAGGACAGTAAATGGAAGGTAAAAATGGAAAAATAACAATAGTCTGGCAGTCCTGATAACACTATTACAATTTTTTTTTAGCAGAATGCTAAGGGTTTGAATTTTTTCCACTTTTGTCTTCATTTGTTCAGCAAACATCTGTTGAGTGTCTAACTCATGCCATGTACCACAGTGTTAGATGCAATGTGAAACCAGAAATGGAAGCACACATAAACACACTCTCTGCAATGAACAAGTGTCCCATCTAGTCAAGAAAGTGGAATACACAGTTGACCATAACTGTAATAGGGCACAAGTGTGATAAATGCCAGAAGAAACATATACATCAACTCATAGGGGGTGGGGACAGATGACAAGGTAAAGGGTGAAGGGTGAAAGTGACAGGTAGAAAGTGAAGAATGGCACCACAGGTAGAGGACACTAACTGAGAAAAGACCAAGAGCTGGTAAGTTATAGAGCCCATTGAAGTGGTATAAAATACAAGAGGGTATGAGATAAACAAAGAGCTGCACAGTGAGGAGGGAGGATATGGTATGAAGATGCGGGTTTTCATCCTGGCATTTTTGTTATATATCAGTTTATTCAGAATTACAGAGTCAGTATAAGGGAAAGACTCCTGTTTCTATAGAAGGGTCATCAGAAGACATACTGTCAGGGACAGAAAAAACACTTACTAGTCAGGCTGAAGATAGTATTTTGTCTGAGTGTCTATGTGGAAGTAAACAACTAGGAGAACAAACACACAGGCTTTCTGCTAGAAGATATGAATAACACTCATTCTCTATTTTGGGTAATCTTGTATAAGTCAGTTCATTCCTCTGTACCTCTTTGATAATTTATAACACAAACTACTGAAAGTGGGTTCTCTCAACTCTCACATCTTCTAACGTCTTGTTTATCACAAGCACAGAAAAGATAGTACTAGAACCGTCATATGCAGATTCTGAGTACCTGGCAATATCTTGAATAAATTGTGGCATTAGCAACAATAGAATTTGACTTGCATAACCTCTGGTTTCCCTCATGCTCTACTTGTCTCTAACCCTTACTCAGAAAAATGTGTTCACCCAGTGTATGGTGGCTGTGGCACAGGCTACATCGAGTGTTTTAAAGGAGAGAGAGGCCAGAGGGGAAGCACAGATATAGCCCCTTCACTAGAAACCTCTTACTCCCCACAAAGTAGACTGAGGAGTCAAAGGTATTGCTTTTACCACCTAGACTACAGCTATGTAGAAAAGGAAAGAAATAGCCATTGCCATTTATGAACTGGCACAGGAAATGAAACAGATATTTGCTCATGATATCTCATTCTCCCCATGGACACAACTCTTAAAAAATACCGCTTGTTGCCGGAGTCGCTGCTTAATGTACTCCTCCCAGTGCATGATTTAGACTTGCAGAAATGCTTTTCAAGAATCTAATAAACACAGTTTTCCTATATTTCAAGTTTGAAAATTGTTATCTTTATTCATATATTTCAAAGAAAAAATATCAAACCATTATTTTTTTTTCTAATTCACAAAGGTATTGCTGAGCTACTGAAGGCACCATTATTTGAGCTTCTAGAAATATATATGAGAAAAATTCAAAATAAGAATCACTTTAAGTTTTGAGTCCCAGAAATAGAAAGGGAAGTCCTCATGGAAGTAATTATCTTAGGGCAAGACTATCAACTGCAAAGGTCAACTGTCCTGAGTGATATAGCTCAGGAACACTTCAAAAGGTGATAAATTTACAGAAGCTTATATCTATGAAATAATCTAGAGAGAAAGGGAATGTAGATTTAAACTATATTGAAGCATTATTTTAATAAATTAAATTTATTCATTAATTTACAAGAAATTCTATTAATTGACTCAGTTCCATCATCACTACATTGAGCATTAGAATGACTTTGTAGATGACAGGTCAATCAATCACCAAGTCATTCAGAAGTGATTTTAATTTTAAGTCTGAAGTGCCAAAAGTGCCAAACCCTGTGTTAGGTTCTGAGATATGAGCTAGATATGGTTTTGCAGAGAGCTCACAATTTAGAAGAGAATTATGTGGAAGTAATTAGCTCGCAATCTCGACAATCTGTGCAATGTTGGAAAAATGGATCAAAAAACAAAAACAGAGATCAGAAAATAGTACAACCAACTCAAGTACAATTTCAGAGAGAGTTTGTGTGAGTTCCAGGGTAAAAAGAAATACAGGACATATATATTTTTGATAATTTTACACATTATTTTATTTTTAATCATTAGAGTTAACAAACAATTATTGATCATTTACTATGTGGCAGACACTGTGCTAAGAGATAAACTCATAGAATCCTCCCAATAACCTATTGAAACATATAATTTCCTTTTTTAAAAAAAATTGTACATTCTTTCTTAAGGGTCAGTTAAGTGGTCCAAGCTCAAATAACTAGCAAATATAGAACTAGTATTTGACTTCAGGCAGAGTCCTTGTATTTAACCATTATTCAGTGTGACCTCTACTGTGACAAATGAAAAACAAGTGTGAGCAAACAGCTCAGAAGAATGATGAGTACTGCTCTTATCAAAACAACTCCCAAAAAACATCTAGATGCAGGGGTCCAATTTTTAATTCTCTTGGCATTTGAGCCAACAGTGCAGATACCCTGATCTTTCAATCATTCATGAAGCATATTTTTCAGTTTCTGGACATCACTTTCCTTTGCTTCTCCTCCTACCTCGAAGTCCCTTGTTCCAGACATCCTTTCATGGGTCCTCTGTTTTTCTCCATGACATCAAAATATCAGCTCAAGGGCTCAATTCATTACCTTAGTTGATATGACCTAGTCTCATGGTTTAAATTTTGTCTATATCAAGTCAAGACCTTGCTCTATATCAAGTCAAGACCTTGCTCGTGAAATATACAACTGTCTATTCAACCAATACTTGGAACTCTAAAAGACAGCACAAATATAACATACCTAAATAAAATTCCTTATCAACTTTTTTTTCTTTTCCCTCTATACAACAAAAACAAAAACAAAACTACTTATCATGCTGTCGCCTGATATCTCACTAAATGACATGTTCATTCTTTTCCTTGCCCGGGTTATAAACCCTTATTGACTCTTCTTTTTTCTTCAGATTCCACATCTGATCTGCTTACAAAACTTGTTGAGGCTACCACCAAAATATATCCAGAATCCTACTACTTCTTATCACCTTCCACAATACCTACCATATCTACTGAGTGAGTCTAACCAACTAACATTATAAGTTTGAATTATCATTTCTGGTTTGTATTCCCACCATAGCATATAGTCTACTTGCTACAAAAGCTGTTGGAGGTTGGATCACGTGACTCCAAATGTTCTCCATTTCACTTAAATATGAGACCTTCAGATGATCTACGGGGCCCTATGTGATCAACAGGACCTCTGTTACCTCATGGACCTTATCTTTTCTTACACCTTGGTTTCTGTACACTCTCTTAGAAATGCCAGTTACCAGCCATGATCTTATCTCAAGTTTTCATGCTTGTGCTTTCATCTGTCTGGAAAACGCTTATCTCAAGTATCTGTACAGTTCACTCTTTCACCTGCTTGAAAGTCTGCTCCAATATCTCCTCCCCATAAGGCTTTCCCTAACCACTTTATGTGGAATAGCAACTAGCACTCCACTCAAACCAAAGCACTCTCCCCTTTATCTTGCTTTACTTTTTTCTATAGCATGTATTTAGACTTAAATGTCTGCCTGTTTATATGTTTATTATTCCTTTTCTCATAGGAATATGAACTTTTTGAGGAAATATATTTTGTTTTATTCATAGGTGTACCTTCACTCTCTAGGAGACAACTTGCCACCTAGCAACTGTTTCAATAAATGTCATAATAGCAAAATAAATGACTCCTCTGGTTACTTTTACTGAAGTTTTAGAAATAAGACTCAACTTGAAGAATCCAAGAGCACAAAAAGTTATGCAGCAGTGTAAGCACTTCTAAAAGTGGCTTGTTGATTTGGAATCACAGTAAAATATTATATGTCACCATAGATTTGGATCGTGAGTCATAGACTATTAAACTTGGGAGGCAGCTGTGCTGGACTAGAAAGAGAGTAACTGGGAGTCAGGTGACGATGGCTCCAGCCTTGGCAGTGCCACTGATCTGCTGCATGAATACAGACAAGCAGTTTCATCTCCATGGATTCTCCTACTTAATCTAAATAGGAGAACACATTACCCTAAATCTCCAGTGTTTGGTATGAATTCAACTACCACTTGTTCAAAAAATACATTTCTTGCTTTTTTTTTTTAAACAGGACATATCTCACTGTTGTCAATTCCATTTGCAAGTTAGATAAGAAGTCACATTTGAAATTGTGTGGCTTTTCTGAAAATTCATGTCACCCCATTAACTTGTAAAGTAGGGGATAGAAAGTTCTTGCTGTCCATGCACCATTGTGAGTGTTAGATATTATCACCTTCAACATAGAAGGAAAAAGTTTTCAGGATGCTAAATTCTTCCAGAAAAAAAACCAAACACATTTAAAGTAAGTATCAAATTCACACATGAAAAACAACTTACAGTCTGCCTTCAAATGCACTTATTTTCCATCCCTTACATGCAGTCTCATAGACACATGGGATGTGATACTGTTTCCTCATAAGTAATAGAGATGACCTTTAAAAGTACACCCTCCTCTTTATTTCCCAGCTTGCAATTCCATGAAGATCAAAGCCAGCTTGTTATTCTACATTAGCATTTCTGTGATCAGATATAATGTGGGCACCTCGATTGTATCTGTGTCAAGACATTTTTATACAAGTGACTCACTTGGTAGAAGCTCAGGCATGGAACACCACTCTGACACGATCTCCTTTGAGGTTGATTCCACCTTGGTAGTGTTACAAGCCAACATCCTGTTTAGCTGCTTTCCTCTGCAACACAACAGTGTAATTGGAACTGACTGAATAATAAATCTCCATCAGGAGAATGTTTCAGTTTACTGGGCTCCCTCTACTCACTGGCTACTCCTCTGTATTGCAAATCGTCCTTGAATAAGCATACAATTAACTGAACACTCTTTTATTTAAAAGACAGGGAAGTAGAACCGATTCCTTTATTAGACTTTTTAATCTTGTTTGGGGGGACCCCAGAGAAAACTCAGAGTTGTTCCTGGGTTTAGTGCATGAAGAGTTCATCCACCTCCTCACTGGGGCTATGTCAGCTCTAGGAAGCACAAGCCCAATGCACTGCCATTCCAAGGAACAGGCATTTCTTTGTCCTCCTAAGTGCCCCCTCTCTGTTGCCAAGCTTCCGTTTCCAAAATATGAGGTACCCTTGTCCTATGAAGGTCTACCTGAACTTTTTACCCAACACGTCATAAACCATGAGTGACATTCCTTCAGGCTCCAGAAAAATCAAGTAGGACGAGAGGGTAGAAAAGAACATGATAAAAAAAAAAAATGAGAAATGATATGGACATGATACTGAAATTTGCCCTAAGTGTACTGAGTCAAAAACCAGAAATAGACATGAAGGACTGTTGGGTGCCCTGGAGTTACTCATTTCAATAGTTTGTCTTTTTTATAGATTAAATATCCCCATTCTAAGAAGAAATGAATAGCTCTCTATTGCTATCAGGATAACTTCAGACCTCTTCACATAAGCACAAAACATACTTCATGACTGGCTACTTCATCTCTTCTTACAAACTCACCCTCCACGCACCAGCACTGTGGAATTATTTACATTCCCATACACAGACTGTGATAGGCAGAATAATAGACCCCTCAGGAATGTACACATTTTAATTCCTGGAACTTGCGAATATATTACTTTACTTGACAAATACTACCTTGCAGGTGTGATTACATTTAAGAATTGGAGAGAGACACAGTATCCTGAATTGTCCAGGTGGGCCGAATCTAATCACACAAGTCCTTAAAAGTAGAGAACTCTTCCCAGTTGTGCTCAGAGGGAGACATGCCTATGAAAGAATGGTCAGAGAGACGCAAAGTCACTGCCTCTGAAGACAAAGAGACTGTGAGTCAAGGAATATGGGCAATCTCTGGAATCTGGAAAAGGTAAGGACACTGTTTTTTCTCTAGAGCCTCCAGAAAAGAATGCAGCTCTATTAACACCTTCATTTCAGTCCGATGGGACCTGGACTGGACTTCTAACCTACAGCACTGCAAGATAATATATTTATGTGATTTTTAAGCCAACAAGTGTGTGATATTTTGTTGCAGCCATAATAGAAAACTAATCTGTAGAGCAGACTCACTCCCACACTCCAGTCTTTGCTTAGGATGTTTCATGAGCAGGTAATAGTCTTCCTCCGCTGCTTTCCCATAAAGTCTTCCATTTGATATTTAAATCATCCTCTGCTTCTTTCCCATAAAGTCTTCCATTTGATATTTAAATCAGCAATACATGACTGCTCTCCCAATCCCTGTACCCACTAGAATTCAATGCTGAGTCACTAGCTCCCTGCACATGGTACTAGAGATATGCTGCAAAGAACACTGAAGTTCCACTATGAATATGTGTTGAGTGAATGATTCTCAGAGGAAGGTTAAGATATAATAATCCAGGGAACTATAAAACTTCCTTGGTCACTACTTTAAAAATTATCAAGTAAACCTCTCATTTGATAGATGGGGAAAAAGAACTCCAAAGATGAGAAGGTTCCATGGACACAATGCAATTCTCTTCATTGTATCAGTTCATGTTCAAACTATTTACACGAGTTTCTCCTGACAAAGTCCTCCAATATGGTACCATGTCTTTCTGACTTGGAGTTTTATCATTTCTCCCTTCTCATACTCTACTCCTAGGACAAAGTTAAATTTCTCATGGTTTCCTGAAGTGATTTATGCTAGCTATCTCTGCTTCTAGAACAACACTCCAATCCACATTCTTGAATGACAACAGCTGATCGGTTATCAAAGGCCAGACTCAATGGAAAACCACCTCCATGGCAGAAAGTGACCCTTCAACAGTCACCACCATGCCCCCACTCCCCCAGGACACACCAAGGCATACCCCTCCATTCTCCTTTTATGGACAAAACTTTCTATTCTATATTCTTTGTTAGCGTGCATGTTATATTTTCCATACTAAAATATAAGTTCCCTAAGAGAAGGTTCTTTTTTTTTTTTTTTTACAGATTGGTAACTAAAATAGCATTTGTTCCACATATATCTCTTGGCTGAATGAGAAGCCAAAATATTAAAAAGCATTTGAAAATATTAAATATTATATAAGCAGCTAAGTTTATTCTTAAGCTTAATTTTTAAAAGATCAGCATTTGGTCTCTCTCCATGAGTTCATAGTTTGGGCATTACTGCTCTATGTGTACATTTTTACAATTCTTATTGAAAATATCTTGCATACCAATTTCCGTCTCTAGATACAAGCTCTCTGAGGCTCATAAGGGAATACTTTGCCAAAAGACAATGATACCCACAAATGTTTGGAAATGCAATATACTGCATTTATATCATCTCATTTAAAACATGACCCTATTAGTTAGCACAGATACCACTGTCTCAATCCTAGAAATAGAGGACACAACTGTTTCTAGCTATGATCTGTTTCTTTTATCACTAGCAACTAACAGACTTTCCAGTCAGCCAGTAACCTGAAGCCAGTAAGTACACAGGCTGGCTAATTCTTACTTTACTAAGATTTACCTAAAATAAATAAAATAAGTGAGTGCTTAGGGCATAGCAGCTGTGGTCAATATCTAAAGACTTGTCTGATTTTTTTTTTTACGTGTTGCATTGCTAATTGTTGCATTATTTTCTTTCTTATTTGGCTCTAGTTTGAATTATGTTTTGAAAATTGTACACCAACTGCTATTTATAACAGAGGGATTTTATTCAAAAACTGTGATGTATACCAGATAGGGGGTTCTGTTAAAATTCTGTTAATTAAGATTACCTTTGAAGTATCTTAGTCGCAATAATACTAAAACAGCATATTGCATCATAAAATTACCTTGTTAAAATACTGCATCACCTGAGACCTACACAAAGAGAATGTCTCATGACCAGTGTGCAAATTGATGGTGTAAATATGGTAACAAAAGTCACAAACTCTACTTTCTACATAAGTAGAGTACTAATGTCTTAATATGCATGAACTAAGTCTTTTATTGACAGAAATTGTAGAACATGGAACAGATGTCTTAGGCTGTGCAGATATCCATTTTGAAAAGGGGTGTGAGATTGGCAAAAGAGTGTATACTTTATGTTTAATGAAAAACTCTATCCCCGTGTGAAGAGAAGGAAATGAGTGGTAATGGAAGCCTCTGTGCTACTCAGTGTCAGGGAAAGTGAATTTGTCTTTATTGGGTTTATCTATCTTTTCTGCATCTCAGATTCCACAGTTTGGAAACACAACCTTCACAGTTAAGCCAGAGCAGGAATCTAAAGCATAATGAACTAGAAGTCAAAACTCTGAGCAACAAGAAGTAGATAAAATTATTTTCCAAAAATCATTGTTTACAGGACTCTGAACTATCAGTCAAGCCAACATCCTTTCATCCCCTTAGACAGTGGCTGAATGACAGTAGAAAAAAGAATTTAGGGATGTAGAAACACCACAGCGAGGCTCTACCAATTTATGTGTTTCTTGGGTCATTTTTAAAATAAAATGGAGCTTTAACATACAGGGATGGATGATGTATTCTAGCACAACAATCATATCTTAATATGTTCCAGGAAAAAAAAAAGGGAAGTACTGATAATGAGTAAAACAAAACAAATAAATATAGACTTTTCTTAAACTGCCAACATCCAGCTTATATGGGAAAATTTATTTTATTTTATTTTTAAAATTACCACATAATAGTTATACATATGTATAGATACATAATGATATTTCAATACATATAATGTATAGTGATCAAAGCAAGGTAATGAGCATAGCCATCATCTCAAACATTTATCATTTCTTTGTATTGGGAACATTCAATATTCTCCTTCTAGCTATTTGAAAATATGTATAATACATATATTACTGTTAACTAGTCATCCTATAGTGGTATAGAACATTGTAACTTATTCCTCCTATCCAGCTATAATTTTGTGTACTTAAACAGGACCATTCACATTTTGTAGTGCCAATCAGAGCAAAGTTGAAACACATAACCTTCATCAAAACCTTAGCCAGGTATGGTGGCAAGTGCCTATAGTCCCAGTTACTGAGAGACGACTTCTTTTGATAAAGAAGATACAAATGTAAGGACTGGATTCTTTAGTTTTTGTGAGAATTAAGCCAAGTCATTTCACATCGCTGAATCACAATTTCATAATAGATCAGTTAATAATAGGTTCACAAATGCTAAGTAATAAAAGAGACAGTGTATTGTAAATGTGCTTTGTATGCAGAAACGTACCTACAAATCATGAATGTTACCACATGACACTGTTAGAGACTGGCCCAGCTCAGGAAGGATCACTTGAGCCTAGGAGACTGAAGTTGTGGTGAGCCATGATCAGGTCACTGCACTCCAGCCTGGGTGACAGTGAGACCAAGAAAGAAAAGGAAGGAAGGAAGGGAGGGAGGAGGGAAGGAAGGAAGGAAGGAAGGAAGGAAGGAAGGAAGGAAGGAAGGAAGGAAGGAAGGAAGGAAGGAAGGAAACACATAGCCTTTTACAAAAGAGTCTGCTAGCACTACCAACTGTGTCCTCTCCCAGTGTCTGCCTTGCCTCTATTCCTACTGATTAGATCCAAATCAAATCCATACTGATTCTTCTGGAACAAGAGACACAATGCTGACAATTTTTACACTCACAAGACTCTCTCTTTTCTGCCTTCCCCCTTCCTCCACTTCATCCCAAGAATTTCTGAATGTATTCCTCTCATATTCAAAATATCCCTGCAAGGTAAGGCAGGAAGTCTAATAAAATGTTTGAACCCAATAAACCAACTCATGAATAAAAAAAAGTGTCAGTCTAGTGATAACTTGCCCAACTCAAAAGGTCATGCTCTCGCAATCCATGAACTGTGACACCTTTAAAACATCTACAAGAAGTCAGGAAAGAGGGTGTGAAACACTTCAGTCGATCTTCCTTTTGGAGTCTGAGGTGGACCAAGTCATTGTGTCTTCCTCAAGGAATGGAACCTTCATGAAATGTTCTTTCAGACCTTAAGGGAACTTGGAGCCCAAATCCCCAGCTTATGAATGGAAACTCTGGCACAAGAGATGTAGCTTGCCTACTAAAAATCAAACAATGAACTAGGGGCAGAACTAGGATAAGAATTCACATGCTTTCCTCACTGCACCATAGTGCCTTCATCATCATTTTGTTTTTGATTCTTTCTCGTGGGCTGGGCTTTGATCCACAGGATGAGAGGGAGAGGGAGAACACTGTGTTTGACCCCACATTAGCAGTGGTTCTCTTCCTACTCCAGACAACAAAATGATCATTAGGTCTTTCCTGAGTGCTTCAAAGTAAAACACGGAGAATTAATGCAGTGCAGTGGAGTGGATTTCACTACACTGGAGATAGAGAGGCCTTAGGGTAGACTCTGCAGTAAGCAAAAAGATGCTCAGCCAAGCTCCAGAGCCCTAACTCCACATTTCGTTCTTAACTGCTCCACTTTAACCATTTTGTACATCAAGTTTTCTGTTAAGAGTCATATGAGCAGAGCTCCCAGCTACTGAGAAGCACTGCTGTACTCCTTTTTTGAGAAAGAAGATATATATATAAAAACTGGATGATTTAATTTTTGTGAGAATTAAGCCAAATCATTTCACATTGCTGCATCACAATTTTATCATATATCAGATCGGTTAACAAGTTAACAAATGCTAAGTAATAAAAGAGAAAATGTATTTTAAATGTGCTTTGTATGCAGTAAAGCACTTACAAATCATGAATGTTACCACATGATACTGTTAGAGACAAGCCCAGAAACTTTATAAAAAGAGGGATACTAGATGAACGAAGTCTAATTTCAGAGTCTAAGTGTCTTAGGGCTGGTGTGATTTACCCTGAACAGTTATAGGACTTTCTAATCCCCACCCTGACAGTTTTCAGATGAGTTACTGGCATTGAGGTTTTGCACTGAGGACAAATAGATAGAGGGATTACAGAGACATATATATTGTGCTTGTTTGTTGCCTGAAATTCCTGGTACTAAGTCATCACTGTGCCTTCTACACAAAGCAAACAGGGAGGCAGAAGAAGGGAATGCATTTGCAGAAACATATCTAAATGCCTTCCTTTCAGACTTATCTCATGACACTTGCCCTATACTTCCTGAACTCCAACCAGACTGTAAATTTTCAGTTCCTATAATATATATACTTAAATGCCATCTCCGAAAAGCCAACTCTGACCTACCTAGGAGAGTACTGGAGTACCTCATTCCTTTGAGTTTAGAGCCTCATTCTTATACTCATTATCATATTTATCATAATCCCTGTCATTATGCATTTACACATCTGTTTCCTAAAGTAGAAGACCCTTGTGATAAAGGGTAGGTATTGTCTTCCTCTGATTTTTAATCTACAATGCACTTCGTTCAGTAGGGACTTAATAAGTGTTGGTTCAATGAAGAAGAATATCATTAAATGAATAAGTAAGTCTTAATAATGGATACAAATTAGCATATAAGTCACTGTGGTATTTCCAATTTGTAAGTTGGACTCTGGAAAAAAAAAAACAAAACACATACACAATACAAAAGTTAATTGATTGAATAGATAGTTGAAAAGTTCAACTATCTGGAATACCAGATAGTTGAACTTTTATGAAACAAGAATAGATTCCCCTCAATTTCATTATTCTTCAAATATTGGCCACTATTCCCATTTTCTTCTTCGTTTTAAATATCTCTACTTATGAAGCTGGCTTCCCAGGATTTCCCCCAGACTCCCGTATGTTTTATTAAATTAAAGGCAAAATTATTATGGCCACTGTAAATCCTGTATGGAACCAGTGAAAAGTTTCTTTTCTTGAGGCCTTCTAGAATAGGCCCTGGAATGATTGGAGATAAGTTCAGACCTATCATTCTCAAAGGTAATACTACCCCTGCATGTGATGCCTCTCTGTTCAGTCTGCTATCCAGTGCCTATCTACCTTCTCTCTCTACCTCACCGGGTTCATGACTACCTCACCGGGTTCATGTGAGAATTAGCAAACTTTAATACAGAATATATATATGTCTGACAAATAGTAAGTACTCAACAAAAGGAAGCAAATACAACACAAACCATTATGATATGATGTAATAATGCATGAAACAATACAATGCAATGCAATACAATACATATATAATGGCAAATAATACTTTCCAAAAATGGGCACAACAGTATATCTTGCACACATTATTTTCTAAGACCTTGCTACAATCCCATCAAAAGGTGGAGTCTCAGTCCCTGTCCTTGAACCCAGGTAGATCTCAACCAACAGTGTACCGTGGAACGTTCACTACATGTGACTTCTAAAACTAGATCATAAAAAACATGCATTTCCACCTTTCTCTCTTGTGATACTTGTCTTGGAACTCAGCCACCATCCTGTAAGAAAGGCCTCATAACCTGTGGAGAGACTTGCACAGAGAGAGTGAGGCCCTGGTGCACAACTCTAGTCACGCTCCTAGCACCCACCTGCCAGTCATGAGTTATGCATCTTGAAAGAGAATTCTCAGCACCCAAGTCAAGCCACCTGAGCTGATTTCACAGATCAGAGACAAGCATGTTCACGAAGTACTATCAAAATTACAGATTTGTGAATAAACATTACGAAGTTTTAGGGAGGTTCATCAAGCTGAAATAGATGACAAATACAGATACATATAAAATTATCTTTATATTAACTAGTACTCATTCTTTATGTCAAAAGAGGGTGCTTGCTTTGCCTCAAACTACACATTATTAATTTCAACAAAAGCAAACTTTTTCTTCTAAAAAAAAAAGGCCTTCATAGTTTACAAAAAACTTTCACAGACAAGAGCTGTGTTCGTCAGACACTAATAAATGTACATGAAAATGAAAGTTTCATGTTGCAGACTGAGTACTGTATCACAAATTTCCTTGTAACTTGCTGAACGTCACACAGTCACTTAGATAAAAATAGACAATTGTAAATCTAGACCTTTTTACTCCAAATCTAGTGCTAGGTCCATTATATCAAGCTGATAATCTGTATCTCAAAAGTTTGAGGACTTTGTTCCAAGCGTGTTTCAGCCACAATCTCTGGTCTGACTAAGGGCCTGTAAAAGCCTTAGACTCTGAGAAAATGAGGTAGATTAAAAGAACTCTAAAACCCCATTCAGATTTAACATTCTTAGAGTCTGGATTTACTAGATCTGGTAATACCTTTCATTACCTCTTATTTCTTCCAGACTGTTCCCCTCAGAATATCTCTACCCTGCCTCTTCTGCTTTCTGACTTTACAGATTCTACAAACAATCTTGTATTTACACTAACTCCCTGTGAACAGTAGGTCTAACCTCACCCCTTTTTGTGGTAGGCAGGTTCCTAAGATTCCTCCAAAATCCCAATCTTCCTTGCATGATGTCCTCTCCCAAGTATAGGCTAATCCTAGCCACTTACTTCTAACCAACAGAATACAATATATGAGATGGGTTGTCACTTCCATTTTTAGGTTACATATGAGTATGACTTCTATCTTATGATCACACTCTACAGATTGCCTGCTCAGCTTGCACGTTTTGATGTAATGAGATACCATGTGAAAGAGGCGTACATGAGAAGGAACTGAGGGTAGTCTTTGGCCAACAGCCAGCTAAAAACTAAGACCCATTATTCAGCAGCCTGGAGGAAACTAAACTGAGCCAAAAACTACATGAGCATGGAAGCACATCCTTCTCCAGTTGAGTCTTCAGATGCCGGTGCAGACTCTGAGCCAATACCTTGATTGCAGCCTGTGAGAGACCATAGAGCTGATGGCCCAACTAAACCATACTCAGCTTCCTGACTCACAAAGAACTATGAGAAAATGTGTGTTTTCAGCTGTTTGGTTTTTAAGCAACTTGTTGCACTGCAAAAGAGAATTAATAATTCTTTCTGTACATTAATAGATAGATCATCTGAGGACCACTGAAAGGAGAAACTCACTAAAAGTATGAAAGCCTCCCCACCCTTTAACCCCCCAACCCCTCAACATTACTATCCCAAGTGATTGAAGCCAGGTCATAGCCTCTTACATTGCCAATCATACTAATGAAATTCAAGCCCTAAGAAACCCAAACAGTCCAATAAAGACCAGTCTCATACTGAAAGAAAGGCATGGAGGAGTGTTACTGCGTTAAGTCTAAATACAAACTAAAATCAGACCTGAGACACAAAAGGGAAAATATCTCACCAAAATAAAGTCAGATTAATGGGGATACTGTTTATATTTCCTCAACAAAGTGAGGAATATCATCTAAAGCTTCCATGTAATTCTAACATCAAAGACGTTGAGAGTGGAAGGAAGGAGAAAGAACTAGCCCTTTTTACAAATGGGTACCTGAGGCCTAGAGAGAGGAACTGACTTCCCTAACAACCTGTTGGTTATACAACCGAGAAATGACTCCAGTGCTCTTGGCTCAACTTAATTCTCTTTCCCATGTTAAATGCCCCCTGCCCCAAAAGGACACATTTCAGACATTTTAGGCAAAGTAGCAACTATTTTATTTCATTCTTAATAAATGTGACTTATAGAATATCTTCCACAAAAGGACAGTAAGAGAAAAATTCATATATGTGTGTGTGTGACCACAACTCAGTCACATACATAAAAGTGTTTAGATGCTTAAATGACTAAATGATAAGCTTCTAATTGTTTTCTTTAAAAAGCAAGAGATTAGGAGAGAAAAGAACATACGAAGGAAATAACAGGATTCAATGCAAAAGGTGAGTCATTTATAATGCACTATTTCTTTCCTGAAAACAGTTTAAAAAGTCAATATTTACCCTAGCTGAGCAGGGGAAGGATGTGATTATCAGAAAATAGATATGATGTTTAACAAGATATTGCATCTGATAACTGGGATGAGTGTGAAAAATAATATTTGTACAGCACTTCATAGTTTACAAAGCACTTTCATGCACAATGTGCCGTTTACTTCTCACAAAATCATCTATGGTGAGCATAGGAGGTATTAATATAAACAAAGAAAATGAGGTTTGGGGAGATAAGGGAGCTGACATTCATGCTTCCAAACATGGCCAATCAGAATGGGAACCCTACTTTTCCAAATCTAAATGTTTAGTCCAGAACTGCAGATCCAAGTAGTCTATATAGTTGCTAACAGAGGTTTTAAGTATTCTCACCACAAAAACAAGTATGTGAAGTAATGCATATTTTAATTAGCTTGATTTAGCCATTCCACGTATGTATGTCAAACATCATGTTCTACATCATAAATCCATGCAATTTTTGTCAATAACAAAAGAAATGTTTGAAACTTTACAAAAAGAATTGCAGGTACAAATCATCCCCATTTTTTAAAAACAAGCATCTTCCAGATTCTGTCAATGTACTCTGTAACCAGGGAAAGACACTTCTCTATGAGTCACATTTTCTACTTTTGAAAACGAAGATATAAAACTGATGTCTTTGCTGTTGAAACTAGAGCAAGCCTAAGAGGTATGCAGGTGTAAAGATGAGAGAAAGGAAGAGGGTATTGCTTACAAACATTTGATTGAAAAGAAATGTTAAAGGGTTATAAAGTGTGGTCCACACAAGAGCAACATTTGGGAACTTCTTAGAAACAAGTTATCAAGCCACACTCCAAAACTACTGAGTCAGAAACAAGGGGTGGAGCCCAACAATGATGGAAAACAAACCCTCAAGGGCAATCTGATTAATAGTAACTTTAACCATTGCTTTACAAGCTTTAGTTGCTGGGCAGTTGAGGTATAATAAGAATAATTCATACCAATAGGCCAATGACAGGTTTAAAAAATTATGACAAGTTCATAATCTACAAGTCATGATTTTTATTTTTAAGTGAACCTTGTTCACTTATCAGAGGGATTATTTTGTAATCCACAGAAACAGATTCTGACAATTCATACATCCGTCAGATAACAGGACAAAACTGGGGTTGGCTCTAGCTCTGGCTTTTGACTCCATGTATTAGAAACCACTGAAGTAACCAAATGAACTAGGCAAAGCACAAGAACAGGTAGATGTCCTTAGATATCATAAAATGATGCCAAGTTTAAATAAGGTAGATAATTTTTTTGAGAGAGTTAGATGGGATATACAAATTATTTTTTATAAATAATCTTTTAACACAAATAATAACTCAGATAACTTAAGAATAAGCACCCAGGTCTCAATAAGATCTGCTAATGCATATAGTGTTAACTATATGCCAAACACTGTCTTAAGCGCTTTATACAAAGTAGCTCATTTAGTCCTCATTACAATCCTGGAAGATAGATACTATAATTATCTTCATTACAGAGATGTGAAAAACTAAGGCACAAAGAGTTTAAGTGATATGTCATATCCTAGGTCACACATTTAGAGGCAAGACTGTCTGGTCCTAAAATCCACAATTTTTATTATTACAATATACTGCCTCTTGATTAATCTCAAACTCTGTGTGGTTAATTCCAAATCTCCTGAACATAAATGAATTTGGGTTCAAATTATCTTAAACAACATGAACTTGGTCCTTAAATTCATGAATATTTCCATCTGTTGCATATAACAAATCCCATCAAGTTCAAACCAATCTTAAAACAAAATCTTCTATGGAAAAATGACAAAATCACAGAAATAAGTATCAATGTAGTTTTTCTTTAATATGGGACAAAAGCCATACAACTCAAAGATAGAATGGGCATGAGAGATCACCTAATTCTACAAGTTCAATTTACAAACCAATTGAAACAAACCCAAGTTGAAACAAACCCAGAGACTTTTCAGTGTTCACCAGAGTTCTACAGAGACTCATCGGGGCTGTCTGCCAATGTCATTGGTGATTCTCGTCAGTAACAACTCTAATATACGAAACATGCCAGCTATCATGGCAAGTTGTGCAAAGCCATGAATGGTGCTGAGTAGTTTTCCTTAGGCACAGAAAGAGTCAATTTGGGTGCTTGGAACAGAATGAAGGTCTTCTGTCCTTCCTTCCAAGTTTTATATCAAGGAACAGCAAACTCCAAGAATGGGAGTTCTTAACCAAGAATGAGAGTACCACAAAATCCTAGCATCATTCAAATAAATTCTCCCATCTGTTGCCTGAATTCTTTTCCCAGCATTACTGCCAAAATTCATTTGATAATGACGATGGTGGTGAGAGCAACAGTAATAACAGTGTTTATTATGTTCAAGATACCATATTTTCACATTAAACACACACTTATTATTCTGTGTGGTCCTCATGTCAACTCAGAGGTGTGTTATCAACTAAGAACACTGAGGTTAAAAGAGTTTAAATAATTCATCTGGTAAATGCCAGAGTGTCATTTCAAATGCCTTCAATGAAGGAAAACTCACCATCTTCTAAGGCAGTCTACATTGAATTCCCATTGCCATTACTGTTAGAGAAGTATTGACCTTATACTGCTGACTGCTTTCCTCAGCTTCTAAATATTGGTCTTCGTTCTGCTTTTGTGAGCTGCATAGAAGTCTGACTCTTTCTGCAAATACTTCCTATCCAAGCAAGGATAAGAGGCACCAACAGCTTGCATGTTCATCCCGGCAGATTTCTCCCTCTTCCTGTTCAAGCAGCATCCTATATGTGCTCCTTCCTTAGGATGTATACTTCATAACATAATTTTTAGTTTGCATTTTCTCCCAATAGACTATGAGTTTCTTTAGTATAGGGGTCATTTCCAATGCAATCTGTTCCTTCCAGGTACAATCCTCAACACAGAGCCTTTTAAAAAGTTTTTTTCTTAGGTGAGTTATAATTCACAAATCATAAAATCTACCCATTAAAAATGCACAATTTAGCAGTTCTTAGTATACTCAAAGAACTGTACAACCAATATCACTATCTAATTCTAGAACATTTTGGTTATTCCCCACAAAAAATCCTGTGCCCATTAGTTTTCACCCCCTATTTCCTCTCCCCTCCAACCACTAGCATCAACTAATCTTTCTGTGTCTATGGATTTCCATATTCATATTAAAGGAATCACAAAATGTGATCTTTTGTGTCTGACTTCTTTTATATAGCAAAGTGCTTTAAAGCTTTTTCCATATTGTAGCATGAATCAGAGCTTCATTCCTTTTCATTGAGAATAATATTCAATTTTGTGGATATCACACATTTTGTTTAACCTTTCATCAATTGGTGGGTATTTAGGTTGTTCCCACTTTTTTGGCTATCACGACCAATGTTGCTATGGGCATTCATGTACAGGTTTTTGTGTGGTCATATCTTTTAATTATTTTGGATATATGCATAGAAATAGAATTGCTTGGTAATTTGATAACTATGTTTTATCTTTTGAAGAATTGACAGGCATTTAAAAAATTGGCTACACCATTTTACAATCTACCAGCAATGTAGGATGGTCCCAATTTCTCTACCTTATAGCCAACATGTGTTATTGTCTGCCTTTTTTATTATAGTCACCTTAGTGGGTATAAAGTGGTATCTCATTGTGGTTTTGATTAGCATTTCCCTGATTACTAAAGACATTCAGGCTTTTTGTCTATACTTACTATCCACTTTTATATCTTTGGAGAAATCTCTATTTTGATCCTTTTTTTCCATTATGTAAGTGGGTTATTTATCTTTTTCTTATTTTCTAAGTCCTTTAATAGACATATGATTTACAGATACCATGGGTTGCTTGTTTACTTTCTTGATAGTGTCACTTGAAGTACAAAAATACTTAATTTTTATAAGATCTAACTTACCTATTTTCCTCCTTAGTTGTTCTACCTAAGAAACCACTGACTAATCTATGGTAATAAATATCACTTATATGTTCTCGTCTGAAAGTTTTATAGTTTTAACCTTTATATTTGTGTCTTTCATCCACTTTAAGTTAACAGATATATATGTTTACATATGATGACGTAGAGGTCCAACCTCACTCTTTTGTATACAGATATCCAGTTGTCCCAGCATCATTTTCCCCATTTGAATGTCTCAGCATCCTACCAAAGATCAACTGAGCCAGGCGTGGTGGCTCATGCCTGTAATCCCAGCACTTTGGGAGGCAGAGGTGATAGGATTGCTTGAGCCCAAGGGTTCGAGACCAGCTTGGGCAACTTAGCGAGACCTTGTCTCTACAGTAAAAAAAATTAGCTGGGTGTGGTGGCACGCATCTGTAGTTCCAGCTTCTTGGAAGGCTGAGTGGAAGGCTCACCTGAGTGAGCTCAGCAGGTTGAGACTGCAGTGGCTGTGAGCATGCCCTTGCACTCCAGCCTAGGTGACAGAGTGAGACTCTGACTCAAAAAATAAATAAATAAATAAAAATAAAGGGAGGGGGGAGAAAAGAAATGAATATAAATTGACCACAAACATATTATTTCTAGACTTTCAATTCTATTCCATTGATCTATGTGTATATCTTATGTCAGTATCAAATTACTTGGTTCCTGTAGCTTTGTAGTGACTTTTGAAATTGGGAAGTATGAGTCCTCTAGCTTTCCTCATCTTTTTCTAGATTGTTTTGGGGACTTCAGATCTCTTCAATGTCCATATGAATTTTAGTATCAGCTTGCTAATCCCTGCAAAGAAGCCCAGTGGAATTCTGATAAGGATTATTTTGAATGTATAGGTCAAACTGGGGAGCATGTCACTTAACAGTATTACCTTTTCCAAGTAATGAACACAAGATGCCTTTCCATGTATTTAGGACTTCTTTAATATCTTCAACAGAGGCTTTATTTTCAATAAATACAAGAGTAAATAAGCCAAGCAAGGAATAAGAAAAAGAATACAAACAGTTCTCAGAAATACAGAAACAATGGCCACCATCCTGAATCCCATCTCCCTTCTCAAAAAGCCATTTTTAACTAGTCAGTTATCAAGATACATTTTAACCTTTTTTCCCATAAATTTGGCCATAACTTATAGTTTCTTTATTTTTGACCATCTGATATGATCAGTAGCAGTAGAAATGTAATGGCCCTGAGAGATACATCTCTATCCACAACCTTCCTCCAGAAAGTGTTCCAGGAAAATTGTGCTAGCACAGCTGCAAACAGACCACCCTGATTTTTCCATCTTTACCCCCTTGCTGGTTGTGAGGCCTGATCTACCAGTGACTGTAAAAGTAAGCTTTCCCATAAACAAAGTTAAACATCATAACTTTAGCTGTGTTCGACTAATGAGAAAAGGGGCTCTGAAATTAGTATTGTATAGAATATTAAGTCATCCAGGATGCTATTTAAAAATTGTTTCCTGGTTTTGACTGCCTTGGTAAGTATCAAGTTAACATAAGCTGGACATTCAGGAAATAAAATATAACTCTGTGCTGCCTTGGGTGGTGGAAAGAGCCAAGAAGATTCTATATTACTAAGAAGCTTAGCACCTCTAGCAGTATCTAAGAAGTAACATTTTCCGGTATTTCCATATAAGCAGTATAGCATCAAGACAGAATTAGAAAGAGTTCAAGACACTTCACAAATGATTCAGGTTATGGGTTCACACATCTGACTATAAGTACTTCAAGCTTTGTAAAACACCGTATTTCTTAAAAGGAACAAATAAGTAGCCTATCTCTTTAGCTCACTTTAAATCATATATTTTATTTACAGCAGCAGAATATGTTGCTTTAATGGATCCATTATTTACCATAGACATAAGCAAAAAATCCATTAAGAATTCAATAATCTATTTTTAAAAGTCTGAAGTTTATATATTTTTGAAGATGTTCACAGACACATATATGTGCATAGACATAAAGTTTATTTCTATGTAAAAAGCATTACTTAGATTTAGACAATTAATTAGCTTTGAAATGGCTTATAATTGGCCTATACTTATTTACATTTCAAATACTGGGTCCAGAGGTACCAGAAATAACTTGGTAAAGGAAAAGGGAGATGAATTTAAGAGACTTCCTTTAACAAAGCAGAGCTTCCTAGCAGTCAAAGCAAAAAATAGTCAAAGGAAACATATATCAGTTCATCAGCCAGATAACTTTTGTTTCCTGTCATTGAATACAAGGTATTATTATATTAATATTTATTTAGAAAATAGTAACACAGTAGTCCTCAGTTTTCATTACCTCTATAGAAGATACAGAAAGAGATAACATGTTTAGTTTCTATATTATTCCAATATGAGAATAGGAATGGCATTGAAATATAATCCATGGTAACATCATCTTCTAAACAGAGTGCACTGCCTTCACGTGATATAAGGCACTATAAGGATAAAGCTGAAAAGTTTAGATGAATCAGTGGTTATCATTATGTTACTCTGACCAAAAAAAATCATTCACCTCAGCTGTACTTTTTTTAAATAAGTCAAATTCATGTTCATTATAGAAAAATCAGAAAGCAGCCATAACTTAGTCATGCATTCACTGCATATCAATTCCAGATTGGATTTCCTAGCATATTTCTAGAGTGAAGTTGTCTAGAGATTTGATGACAACATTAATTTATTTTTTCAGCAAACACAAATTTGTGTGCCTTTTATGTGCCAGAAAAACAAATGATAATCTTGCCTCAGGACTTCATAGTCAGATATTTATCACAATCATTTCTTTGCTATTTAAGCTTAAGCCATTTTATATTTTACTATTGTCTCTATAAGGCATACTCTGCAATGTACATTTTTCAGTATTTTAAATTTACATTTGAGTAATTTGTAACTTAGTACAATGAAGCACAGTTCAGTTCCCTTCTATAGTCTTGGATCTCACTATGACAATATAGCTTAGGTACATATCTGGGCATGAGCTCAAAGTTCAAAGCAGAGAGATAAGTACCAAAAATTTAAAATGGCTCTGTCTACATTTATAGGTGGAAATTATAACTGCTGGCTCAACAGCAATGCGTACAATTATATATTTTATTTCAATACAATTCCAGTTTAGTGTTTTTTATTGTAAAGATGTGGGGTTCAAGTCAGAATTAGGTACATAGGTAGCCTGTGTGCAGGTGAAGTTTGGACCTCCAACTGGCCCTTGCTTCCCCTGGTTAAGGATCAGGTACCCTTAGTGATTTATGTGTCATCCCTCTCCCTCATTAACTATAAATCCTTTAGTTTATGTTAATTATGAAACATAAACTAAAGTTTATATCCACTGAAAGGGAGTGTTTAACTTTCCTGGTAATTTTTCCAAAGTGTGAAAAGAAAGGTAAACTCCAATATGATATTTTGTGTGGAAAGTAGACCAGTTACTCACCATGACAAATGGTGATATGTAGGATTGGTTTTTAATTACCCTCACCCTTCTGTGTAGAGTCCATCCTTATCATCACCACACTTTAGTTCTGCCACAAAGCATATAAAGAAATGGGTATTAAAATGGACAGATTATCTGAGACATGACCTTTTTCCCTTAAAACACAGCAACCCTATGTATTTTCCAGGCATGGTCATGTCTAGTCATCTTCTATAAAAACATGGCTGGATTTGTGTTTTGTTGTCTATTTGCTGTTTAAATTTAAAAAGAAAAGGACCATGGGTTTCAGACCAAGGACACTACCAAAATAGATATTTAAACAGTGGGAGAGGAAAAAAGAAATAGAGAAACCAATCCTAACAAGAACATTCTTTAATTTTGCAAATGTGATGTGTGCTTCTGCATAGACTAATTATTTCCACTAAGATGCTGTCATAAAATAGAGAAACTCAACAGGCAGCTTTTTAAACCAATGCCTGTACTGAGTGATTCCTTTTTAAACCAATGTCTGGACTGAGTGATTCAGCGTAAAGTAACATGTTCATCTCTGAGCCAAGGATTCCTCAAGGTCTAACAAACAAATCACAGTTAAAAGCTATCACCAGGATTTTGGCTGGTATATTACGGAAGACATGGGACTCCCCAAGTTTCTGCAAAATTTACACTCCATTGTACTCGGAAGCTACCTGCTTAGCTTCCTCCCCTATCACTGCTAGAAGCTAACATGCACTCAGAGCAGACTCCTACACTGGTACACATGAAATGGACATTTTTGAGCAAAAGTTTTGTGGAAGTGCAATGCACGGTAGACTTTTAGGCTAAATTTCTACTCTGAAAATGTTACATTTTCATGACACTCAAAACAAAGTATATTTAAAGCTAACTTTGATTATATATGACACAAACGTGTCTTTTCTTCTAAAAAAGAAAAAGGAGGTATAAATGTTATTGAAATGCAATTATATACAATCTAAAAATTAATCGCCTGTCATAAAAGCCATGGCATGCAACTTTGAGTCAGCTAACCACTACTCCACCCCCACCTCATTGTTATTTAACTGTTGAAGTTTTCTGGCAGGTACAGACTAATCCAAAATAACCCATATCCTCTAAAGAAAACACGGGTATTGTGAAGAATGAGATTTCTTTTTCTTTTAAACTGGTATTTTGAATTTTTCTGTACTATATTACAGTTAACATCTTTTATATTTTCTACAATGTTTCTACTTTTACCATAGTTTGCGAAGAAAGCAAACAATGCCAATATACAGACATACCTATTAGCACATCATAGAAGGCTCTTACATTTTTCCCAGAAGAATATGGGAAGAGGAATGTGATGTGATCCACACCTATTCTCTTTTTCAACAGAGAAATGCCCAATTCCAATTTCAATTCCCAAGGAGCCTGGCCAAGAAACAGCAAAGTCCCTAGTCTGCTAAGACAGTCTATGTCTCATCACACAGTATCTGTTGTAGCTTTCATCTCTCAGTGGACTGCAAGCTTGGGTTGCACTGAATAATGTGAAATATTAAAATTTTAATTACTAATTAATCTCCCCTGCAGGTGCTTATGGCTTTTGCAAGCTGAAACACAGACCACAAGAGAAAAGAAGATGCAGGGAACCTCAAGACTCCACCCTGATCACACTGCACCCAAGCCCTCAGGCCACATGAATTCTTAATAAAAGGCCTTCAGTACAACACACACACACACCTGACATAATTTCTCAGTTTTCTTCATAGATTATTGTTCTGTGAAAGAAAGCCAGAGTGGGAGGGCTGAGATTGCAATTACAGATGTGTCCAAATGACCACACAGCATTTAAGTACTCAGTTTCAAAACAGTCAAAGTTACATTAATTTTTAAAGGCTTTAAGTAAGAAAGTTAAATGTATCATTTATAGGATAAATAGCATTCAGAAAGAATCAGGCCCAAACCTTTAATGTCCTGAAGCTTTAGAGCAAACTCCAGACACAAGCTAATAATCCCAAAATGATTGTGTAGACTGTTGCTTTGAGTCAATATCTTACTTCTTACAGCTGCAGAACAATATCTTATCTCTGCACAAGGGGAATACATTGGCGTACCATGCCTATTCTGGAAATAAGGAAAAAGAAGCTCATACTGTTAATGCTCAACAGGTTCATGCAAATGGAGGGGTGACCACATGGAAACAAAAAGACAGTGCTCTTCTTGTTGGCAAACTTGGAGACTCGGCTACCCAACTATTTTCCACACTATCCTCAAAATTTTTTCCTCAAAGTATCTCCAGTTTTTTTTCATATAAGTTAAAAAGGGAAAACTCACTTGTTTTCTCTGTTCTACTTACAGAATACTTTACTTTTGATACCAAATGTGTGGGTCTTTTTCAATCATCAACCAATTCTCTGACACCAGATGGTTATCATACAATTCAATTCAATCCTGAAACATATACATGAAGTAACTGTAGACCCCACAGATTAAGGGCTCAGTCCCACAAGACTGCCCCCATTTCATATGTCAATCACAAGTAGGGGGCCACAAAGTCACTCATGTTACTGTCTGACTTGACTACAAACTGGGATGCCCATGATTCCTTCCTTGGGTTTGACAATTTGCTAGAATGGCTCATGGCACTCAGGGGAACACTTACTTACATTCACCAGTTGATTGAAAGGATATGATAAAGGATATAGATAGTCAATTAAATAAGCACATAGGACAAGGTCCAAAAGAGTCCTGAGCGTAAACTTCTGTTACTGTGGAGCTGGAGCATGCCAACCTCCTGGCACATGTATGTGTTCACCAACCTGAAAGTTCTCCAAACTTTATACTTCAGGAATTTTTATAGATGCTTCAAAACAGGCATAATCTATAATTAATTCAGTCTCTAGCTCTACTCCCTCCCCTAGAAGATGGGGGTGGGTGAAGATGAAAGCTTTTAGCTTCTCATCTTTGCTTGGTCTGATGACCAGCCCAAACTAGGAGTCCACCAAGAGCTGCCTCATTAGAACAAAAGATGCTTCTATCACATAGGAAATTCCAAGGGATTTAGACCTCTGTTTCAGAAATGGAATAAATGACACAATAACATAAGGACAAAAGATGCTCCTCGTACTCCTGTCACTTAGGAAATTATATGAATTTTACAAACACTGTGTCAAGAAAGGAGCAGAGACAAATTTCTTATTATTCCACTGTATCACACTAATCTTAATGAAGACAGCGAAATCTCATTTGATTAATTCAAAAGCAACTTGATTCAAAAATTACTAAATTCCTAGTTACCATAAAATAGTCATATAATTGAAAATTATTCCAAGTCACCTAGGCACCAGCTACAACCAGACCATATTCACGATGGGGAA
This sequence comes from Carlito syrichta, assembly GCF_000164805.1. Taxonomy (NCBI): domain Eukaryota; kingdom Metazoa; phylum Chordata; class Mammalia; order Primates; family Tarsiidae; genus Carlito; species Carlito syrichta. Next base: position 221,941 of record NW_007247456.1, read on the forward strand.
GAAAAGGCAACCTTGTAATAGAAATTAGAAGATCAACACTCTACCACTTGCTCTGTCAAGAGAAGAAAAATCAAAGAATCATCAGTCTGTGACTGGTCCCTTTTCTTCGTCTCAGTCTAACCCCTTTAAAGCTTCTCCAAAGACTCTAAATTGTGCTTATAATAACAAATGATACTCAAAGAGTATTTCGATATATACTAGCTCGAGGAGGTTTACATATACACTAGCTCAGAAGGCCATATTGTCATACATTTTCTGTTTTCCTTTGAGATGTGTTTTTGATATACTCAATACTTTGTTATGTGTCCAACACATATTTTCAAGAAAGATGTGGTAAAATAAAAAGACATTTTGTAATATACCACTGTGATACTAAAGGGAACCAAACTGTCCCTTGGTTGCTGTTATCATTGTAGAGAATCATTACATCATGTTTCAAGGAAAATAAAAAGATTCATTCAGACTGCCTCTCTCTGAGCCTCCTTGAACAATGTTATTTCCCTCTCTGGGCAAAAATTTTCCTTGCCTACATGACCTGGATGGCTCACTCATTCCTCTGTTACCCTAAATCATACTGGATCTGCAATTCACTCCAGGACCACATTTGAACTTCTTGCATCTTTTCTTCTAAATCTATTTCCTAATACACACATTTTTAAATGTTTAGAAAGTTTAGTAGTTAAATTGCATAAATCCGTGCAGTCTCATGGATGTATATTTAAACATCTTATGAATGCAAAAGTATTATTCTTGAATCCACTGCAGCCAGAAACGATGTTGCCATCCCCAGGAAATTTCTCCTCTTTTACTACCAGAGCCCGTGAACACTGAGAGGGCTAGTAAGGTACTAAGTACATCCGATTTTTTCATCTGTCATTCCCCTTTACACTCTATATCCCTATTAGACCAACTTTTGTGTCAAACAGATATTCATTTACCACATTCCTTGCCTTTTTCATTCCTGATATTCTGGCACTTTGAATCCCATGTCCTTCACATAGTGCATGCAGCCAAGTGAATTCAAATGCTCCTTGCACTATGCAGCCCTCCCTGACACTGAAAGGTATAAGGTACAATGTTGATATTCCTATCTTTTATCTGTCAGCCATTTCAACACAAGGTGAGTCACATGATAACTTAAGTAGTCCTTTTTCTTGTGACCCTCTGGATTTTTCATGTGCTTATTGCTTCTGTAAGATTAAGAATTATTCTAGGGAAAGAAGCTGTTAATAGTACCCTGTCTATCTCCAATGATGTATCCATAGTAGAATTTCAATAAATGCTGGGTGAACGAATGAATGGATAAATATGTAGAATTTAGCCACACTTCCCAAATCAAAATGCAAATAAATAAGTGAGCAGAACTACCTTCAGGAAATCTAGGAATGACAAATACTCTTGAATAAAAGGAGAAAAATGCTTTAGTAAGACCTATTTTTGAAGAACTGAGGCATTTTTTAGAATTGTTATATGAATGGAGCTCCCTGGGACCTCATATTGTACAAACATTCCACATATATATCATTTTCCCCTTGATCCACAAGTCAAAGCATATACATCATTTTACAAAGGTGATGAGAGGTAGATTTGGGAAAGCTTGCAACACATGCTTGCCTAATGAGAAATCACAGACCTACTACCCTACTTCAATAGGTGACTCAATAGGTTTTGAAATTTGCTTTGGATAAAAAAGATTGAATCATCACAGTTGAGCATTAACAGTTTACAATTCTAGGACTTTTCCAGTACCTTCTAATTACAACACAATGCAGTGAACTACAGACATCATCTTCTTTTGGCACATATTTTTAATATATTAAGTGTGTGATTATTGTTCTCACAGCATATAATTACGTTAACCAATAAATACTAACAGATTTATTAATACTAAATAAATACTATTTCAGTTCCACCAGAGTGAACATAATTCAGAAGGATGAGCTGTATCTTCTGATTAATTCTTGCTTTCCTAACCTAGAATAATGATAAAAAATTAGAATAGGTCATCCTTTAATTTCTGAATGAAACAGGCATATCGAAAGTAAATTTTAACTGCAATTATGAACTTATTCTACTTAAAGGTCATCATAATTAACTTTCTGTTCTTCTGAATGTTTGTACAGAGAAGTTATACTCAGGGGAAAGTATCACTTATGATTGATTTTATGGTTTTTGTCAATGATAAAGACATTACAAAAGCAAAATCAGACATCTTCTATCTGGTTTTATAACTTATAACTTATAACAGGCCTAACTTCAAAGTCCGATTGTGCTCACACAGTAGTCATACGGCCAAAGGCAAACCACTAATATTCTTGGTAAGTCTTAGTTTCCTCATCTATGAAATAACCACACCATATACATTTCAGAGTTATCTATATCACCCTCAAGTGAAAATATTTGTAAAAGTAATTCACAATCAGTACTGTCCAAATACCAGGGATTATGAATGTGTGTACTCAGAATGATTGCTCAAACAAAATGTAGCTGCTGAATAAACCTATTACAATGCGGTGGTTTATGAGAGGCATGTGTAGACACAGCCTCAAAGAATGAAGGCCATATTAAATAAAAACCTCAAACATTATCTCCTCAGTATGTTAGGTTATAAGGCTTTACGAGAGAATAAAAAATAATAAAATAAAAACTCTTTAAAAAAAAGAAGGGGAATGCATTTGGGTATACTAGAGCTAAGTTCAGCGGCAAAGTTAGTGGCCATGCTGTCCTCAGACACTGGGCTTGAGGCACATGTTTGGATGGAATTGGAAAATTGATGAACAACCTAGAATGTTTAGAAATTATGGAGCATGACTTGCTAGAGAATATTTCTCTAACTTGGGCCCATTTTCTTGCATCTTTCTAAAGTTGTTCTTGTTTCCTATGTTCCTTTCTCAGAGTAAATTTTATATTCCCCAATTGAGAATTTTCAAATAATCCCATTAGCTACAAAAGAGAGGTTAAAATCTTAATCTGGAATTCAAATTTTTCTTCACACTGTCAGTAGGGAACCTTCCAGACCTATATTGTCTACTTGAAGCCTTCAGAGGTTGTTTTCCCCTCTTATCTCCCTCCATCTGAAGATGCAGATCTCCCAGTAAGAATTCTCAGAGTCTGTCACCTTCTAAAGATATATCATAGTCTTCTTTGTGCTTCTGCAACATCAGTCATATTTTAACTTTTATGGCATGGGCTGTTGAAAGATGAGAAGTGAGTCCTACTTCTTTCCATCTCAGCCATCCACTTTTCTGCTCCTATCAGTTCTCCCAAAAGACCACAGTACCTGTTACGTACCAGCAACTCAGAACATATTTACAGGAGTGAAGTTCAGTTTTCCTGCTGACAGAACTGATGGAGCCAACAGCCAAGACAGTTAAGGAAGTGCCAGGCTCTGGTATATTGTGCCTTGTTCCCCTACATAGCTGACAATTCCATTATATGTTTAGAAAAGGTAATGGGAATGTATCTAAAGAGGAAAGCATGGCAACCTTATGTGCAGTTAAGTGTTGGGATGACTGACAGTAGAAAAGCAGAACTGGCTTGAATGGAACCATTGTTCATATAGCAGCTGCCATTAAAGAAGTGGAGCAGGACACAGAGCACTGTACATACTGTCACTTAGGCAAATGTCACACAAGAGTCAAACAACACACTAACAAAAATGCATGTCCAATATTGGCATCTAGAGTTCCAATGTCTGTCTTATGAGGATGTGGATACCGTGAAAATATTTGCCACAGACCTCTCAAAACTTCAGATAGGCAGGGAATGATGACTAGTAGTGGAATATCAGCTTTTGAAATGCAGATTATAAGTGAAGATGAGAAAAAAGTCAAGCTCCAAAGTAGGCAAGAAGTACAAGGGAAAACTGGTGACAAGGTGCCACTCATACTTAAAAAACATACATTAATTGCTACCACCTAATTCTAGTGAATTTGAGGAGGACCTGATCTACTGAAACTGGTGGTAACAGTACAAGCTATTCACAATCTTTGAAAATCAAGTGGTCATAATACTCATGTAACAATCCCATTCTTAGGCGTCTGGGGCCAGGAAATAACTCTAAAGAAAATATGTACAAATATGTCCCTGCAGCATTACTTATAACAATGACCAAAAACAAACAAAAAAAATGAATTCACTTAAATATCCTACATAAGGGTCAGGCTTGGTGGCTCAGCCAATAATCCTAGCACTTTGGGAGGCTGAGGCGAGTGAATTGTCTGAGCCCATGGGTTTGAAACCAGCCTGGGCAACTTGGTGAGACCTCGTCTCTACAATAAATAAATAAAAAAGATTAGCCAGGCATAGTAGCGTGCACCTGTAATTCCAGCTACTTGGAAGGCAGAGGTGGAAGGATCGCTGGAGCCCAGTAAGTTGACACTGTGGTGGACGCAAGTGTGCCATTGCACTCCAGCCTAGGCAACGGAGTGAGACTCCAACTCAATATATATATATATCTCCAACATAAGGAATTTCTTTATAAAAGACATAGCCCCTCATCTTAAACTTTCAAAGCCACGCTAAGTCCTATCTATAAAGACTATAATAATAGGTAACAAAATATCCATATAGGCAAAGCTAGAAAAAGGGCAGGGCAATGAAATAAAAAGAGATTTACTTTTTAATAATAGTTTTGTTTTGTTTTGTTACAATGATTTTGGGTTTTTTTTTTTAATTTTAATTTTTTTTTTAGTTGGAGTCTCACTCTGTCGCCCAGACTGGAGTGCAGTGGCCGCTCCTGGCCACTGCAGCCTGGACCTGGTGGGCTCCGGCGATCCTTCCACCTCAGCCTTCCAAGTAGCCGAATTACAGGCATGTGCTACCATGCCTGGCTGATTTTTTGATTTATTGTAGAGATGAAGTCTCACTGCCCAGGCAGGCCTCGAACCTGCGGGCTCAGGCAATCCACTCACCTCAGCCTCCCAAAGGCGCGGGATTACAGGCTGAGCCACCGAGTCCAGCTGATTTTGGGTTATTTTTAAAGAAAGTACTCAAAAAGTCAACGTAAGAAATTTCTGCCAGTCATGCAAAATGGCGCATTCCTGTAATCCTAGCACTTTGGGAGGTCAAGGCGGGAGGATTGCTTGAGCCCAGTCATTCAAGACCAGTCTAGGAAGCATAGTGAGACTTCGCCTCTCTGCCCATCCACCCCTCCACCAAAAAAAGTTAAAAAATTTCTGCCGGTTAAGTAACACATGTTGATATTTTAAAGAGGACAACTTAGACCATTGGCTCTGAGATCAAAAAATAATGAAAAGGTTATCAGATGCCTCTTGTTGCTTCAGCAAAACTACAGTATCTGTATCTGGCTGTGTGGAGAAACATCTGTGGGCAGCGCTCACCTGTGGAGGCCGAGGCTTGTAGGGGGAGCTGCACTCAAGGTCGGCCAAGATACTGGTCAGGGAGTCAATCTCGGCATCCAGGCTGGACCGTCTTTCCTCAAGGGTCTTGCCTCCAGGATTTCCCTGCTAGAAGCAACACACACATGTTAAAAAAGTAAATTTCCATTGACAGCAGGATAAGTTCAAATTTTGCAAGGTATAATGTGGCATCGTCCAAGGTTTTCTGCAACTCCCTCTCTCTCTCTTCATTATTTTTAGCTTTTATAAAATGTCAGTACTGTAGCCTGAGGTATAATTATCTCTTTTTGATAGACAAGGAAACTGAAAAATATAAGATAATTTTTCTTCAGGTCACACACTTATTTAGAAGCTTTCTTTTAAAGAATAAGCATACAAGTAAAAGAAAATAAGTCTCCATCCCTGCACTTAAGGGATAGAACCAACTGAAGAGATCTGACAAGCTCTTTATGTTCAGAAACATTGCCTAGAATGATGATATTTTCCTGGAGTAGCAAGGGGCAAGGAAGGAAGACTGACAGTTCAAAAGAGGCATCAGCACTGGAAGACCTGGGAGCATGAAAGTGCTTGGGAGTCTGGAGATCAGTGAGTCTTAGGTATGCACATGTGAGAGAGATAGCAAGACCCAAATAGTGCCCCTAAAACATGAACTAGGAAGAGACCTCTCAGGGTTCCGGTCAAGGTACTGCAGAGGAAGCATGTGGTAGTGAGCACTGAGGACGAAGTCAGGATTTGTGAATTCTATCTGTCAATGTCCCAGGTGGCCTGCACTCAGTATCAATAAGAGGAAGGTATAGAGCAATAACATTGGCACAGAGCATTTCCACAAACTGTGAGCAGGTTTGGGGAAATAAGCAAACTCTTTGCCTGGAGTTAACAATATGGAGACATAAAGTGAGGAGCCCCTAGGATCTAGAGGAAGGATGAATTAAAAATGATCTTTTAAAGTGACAATATAGTAATGATTATGTGTGTGATGTGAGAGTCTCTTAAGACTATACCAAGAGACCAAAGTGTATCTTCAGCAAGACTCAATCCGAATAAAACAGTGAAAAGTTACTATACACTAATCACCTCTATTGGACTTAGTCTAAGGAGGTTGCATTTCAAGAAAATGTCTAGTGTCTGCAAGAGCTGAGAAAAAACATTAGCCAGGAAGCTAATACCTTCAGTAAAAACAACAATAATAATGTACCATGACAAGCTAGCATTAAATCTTATAACCATTGAAGAACATCTGTTCTTTTACTGACTATGCTGAATCAGGCATAATGCATAATGGCATTGCCAGTTAGGACCACTAGATTGTCTTGTCCTAGTAACTTGCTTCCCAAGCCACCTTCCCTGAGTCCTGGGACATATTTAAGTCTCTGTGTAAAAGCAGTGTCATGGAACCTGCTGTATTGATCAGCTTATTGTGAATTTAGCCAGAATAAGTTAACCCCCTTGGACCTGATTTATCTCAGACACACAGTGGGGTGATTTCTAAAAGATCTAAAAATTGACCTTCCATATAACCCTGAAATCTTCCTGCTAGGAATATACCTGGAGGAACTCAAATCATTCTACAAAAAAAATACCTGCACACTCATGTTGATTGCAGCACTATTGACAATAGCAAAAACTTGAAAACAACCATGCTGCCCATCAAAAGTGAACTGGATTAAAAAAAATGTGGTACATATACATGATGGAATATTCTGCATCCATAAGGGACAAAATCATGAATCAGCAACTTGGATGGATTTAGAGTCTATCATATTCAGTGCTCTATCACAGAAACAAAGAATTGAATACCACATGTTCTCACTCATAAGTGGACCTTGAACATTTATCATAGCACTACCAGAAAGAGGTTGGCAGTAGTGGGACACTGCCAGAGGAGGGAATAGAGCACATAATATCATCAAGGGTATCTGATTCTAAACCAGGCAAAGTGAGGACTAATGGGAGGTCCAAACTTCACTGTGTAGGTAGACCACTTATGTACTTAATTCTGACTTGTACCCCACATCTTTGAAATAAAATATATATTAAAGAAGAAAATGTGGTACATACAATAAAATACTATTTAGCCTTAAACAAAACAAAACAAAAACTCCTTAAGGCTAGCTGGTGTTGGTCCTAGGAATAGATGTTTTCAAGGTGCTAATCCCTCTATCAGATATCTCACCTTTATCTCAAAGAGCATAAATAACTACAAAATATTGTGGAATGGTTGTGAAAAAGATTCCTTAAATATTTAACATCCATGTGAACATTCTGGATAATATGCCCTGGTACAACAAGGAAAGATAGGGACTACTGTTAAGGAAAGCAACTGAGAACTCAGGAAATTTCACTGTCTTGTGTTCAGATATTAAATATTACAATAAACATGAATTTTATAAGTAGTTCCATATGCTCATAGACAGCACAATATATTGGCAAGGGTGGTGGATCAAAGTCTGGTTAAATTCTTTCCTGGTCCATAGTTTTCTCATCTATAAAATGAGGAGAACATCACCTGCCCTACCTAAGCCAGAGGGATGTTACAAGATTCAGATAAGAAAATGGATGGGAAAATACTTTGTAAATTGTAAAGTACTGTAATTATGATGATGTTCATAAATAGCATTAATTATCTAGCAACCAGTAACTATAAATTAATATGAATAATATAGCTATTGTCAATTATTCTTCTTCTTAAGGAAAGCATCATTCATTAAGTGTTCCCTTGGGGTATTGGTAAAGAGACAGGATTTAATCAGGTCCTCAGCATCTGTACTTTACTGTAGCAGAAAGCACATCAACTGCCTATGCCTTAAGTAACTGCAATATCTAACCACTGAGACTCAGAAGTCACAGAATTACCCTGAGCTATACAATAAAACAAGTAATTATAATGTACAGCCAGCCTGTGCTTGTAAGACTTCAACTGGTTTCCAGCCTCTTTATTCTCCCTTCCCTCTAAGCTTGAACTGCTGCCCATTTTCAGTTTCTCATATTAGGTTGATACAATTTATTAACAAGTTTCAGCCTAATGCTGTGGGATTTTGCAAAAAAACAAAACAAAACAAAAACCAGATAAAAGGGCAGCAGGAGAGGGGTGTGTGTGCAAAATATGATTAATACCTTTGCTCCTACATTTCAATCCTCAAACATTAGAATGGGCCTATTTCTTACTCTAAGTCTCTATTTTATGTTTCAGATCAAATTACTGAAGTCCTACCCAGTCCTACCACAAATCTTTTTTTTGGAGTTCTCATTTACCTTTAGATTTGGGGGCTATATTGCTATTTTCTACACCTTATACTAGATATCATTCCTATAACCAGCTAACAGAATCCTACAGACTTACCAATATGTCTTCTCCTTACCTCACTACACCAGTAGCTTTGCCAGTTACTTGATGGCTAAATGACTTCCCCAAGAAGATTCAAGAGAAAGATTCTCCTAACTCTTCATCTAATGTATTTCTTCGATACGGTAAGGACTTTTATAAAGTGGTCATTGTAATGATAACAAGTCCCACACTCTTCAACTGTAACTCAAAAGATTCTGAATATTCCATTGTTTTAGTCTGGATTCTGCCAAAGAAAACAATGCTCATGACAAAAATTTGCACATTCACCATTTTTTGGGGGGGCATCAATCCTAAGAAACAGTAGAGACTCTGAAGAGTTAAGCAGGAAGGAAGGAAAGCCCATTCAAAGGTGTTATAGAGCTTGCCAGCAACTTGGGGAAATAGGGCTCCATCCTTCTGGGAGCCCCCTGGAGAGTCCTATAGAATGTGTCACAGATTGTTCCACCTGAGGGATGGGAGAGTAGATATTTATCTTCAGGCTCCAGTTCACACGTGGTTGAGTTGCCTATGGGGTGTTTTAACTCCTTCATACTTGTCCCAAGAAGTGAAATGGTGGCAGAGGAGGCCCAGGACAGAAAGTGAGGGAAAGCTACTGTACCTGAGACTGGCTGCTACCAAGGTAACACCTGTGGTGAAGTGGTCACCTTAGAAATGGCCAGTACTTGAAAGTAGGATGAGGGGAGGGGAATTAGGACACAAAAGATACCTAGTGACAGTGTCCTTTTACCAATAACTACAAAATCCCCATGAACAAGCCACTCATAAGATGTTATTTTCTATCAGATATTTATTTTTATTCATTCTACAAATGTAAAAGCTCAACAAATCACGGTTGGGGCTCATTATGACTTAAAAAATCATTATGCTTCACCAGAAGAATTAAAGGATGATAGCTCTCCCACTGTAAGTATATGGGAACAGCCTATAAAACAAGAACCCAGAACCAAAATGTTCCAAAATGTAGGTAAAATAAAGTCAGGCCATTTTCAAGAGACTGACTTTAGATGAATCATATTTTAGGCCAACTATCACTAACCCACTAACTACAGGTGATAAGCAAAGAGTACCACTAATGATTTACAAAAGAACATTTCATTTGTATTTATTTTTCATCCTTTACATCCAAACATTTTATTAAAAATTTTAAACTCACAGAAAAAGTTGAAGAAGTAGTAAAATGACCACTATCCACACACCCTTCACCCCGATTCACCCATAGCCAACATTTCACCACACTGCCTCCCTAGCTACATAAATTATATTTGTTATTGGAATTAAACCATTTTTGTGATGTTTCAGAAGCTTCCTCTACCATATGCACCTCAGCTTTCATCTCTCAGGAACTCCAGCTTTTATCAATACCATTATCACACCTGACAAATTTAACATGAGTATAGTGTTATCAAATATATACACATGCTCAAATTTCACCCGTGGTCCCAATAAGGCCCTTTAACCTATTGTCATTAATTTCTATCCAAAATTCCATTTAAAGATCACACATTGAAGTGACATGTCTTTTTATTCTCTTTCAATTTAGAACAGTCTCCCAGCCTATCTTTATTTTTTTATGACGCTGACTTTTGAAATAATTCTGGCCAAGTGTCTTATAAAAAGTTTAACCATCTGATTTTGTTTGATGATTGGATTCAGATTAAACAAGTTTGGCAGGAATATTACATGCATGATGTTGTGTCCTTCCCACTGCATCATATCAAGAAGCTCATGATGTCATTTTGGCCCATATTTGGTGATGCCAACTTTGATGACTTGATTAAGGTAGTGTTTACCATATTTTACAATTGTAAAAGTGCCCCTCTTCATTTTAAATCAGTAAAGCATCTGTGAGGTGATACTTTGACACTCTGGTAGTATTATGCTCATCAAGAACCTACTACCCATAGTTTTAGTATCCAATGATGTTCCTTGCCTGAACTGATCATAACCTTAGTGGTTGTGAAGTGGTGACAGCATTCATTATTAATGAATGAAAAGAAATGGATCTTACCTAGAATAATAACAATTTATTTGCTACGTATTCATTTCAGTTTTGAAGTAGAGAAGCAGAACCAACTGAAAAGTCCAGTACTATGAAAACCATCAGGAAACTAATAACCAAATAAAATCTGTTTTAAAGGGACGTCTTAGTCAGGCTGATCTTTAAGAAAAATAAAAGACTAAGAAGAATGGTCTAGTTAATTAAGAACCAGTATCTAGTTTGAGAAGTTTACATGCTAGAATTAGAGCCAATACCAAGTGCCATACTCAAAATATACATCACCTGACTTAATTTTTAACAACCTTCAGAATCTTTGAGATGCCAACAATCATCTTGACACATCATACAAGGGGTATTTGAAAAGCCAAGATTTGCATGTGATTGTTCAATAACAGACCTGAGAAAGCAACCAAAAAAATCTTTAGAGAAAACTATCTTACAAGAACAAAAACAGTGATTTTTAAATTGTGCTTTACAAAGCTCAAGAAATTCCTGCCGGGCTTGGTGGCTCAGCCTGTAATCCCGCGCCTTTGGGAGGCTGAGGTGAGTGGCTTGCCTGAACCCGCGGGTTTGAGACTCGCCTGGGCAGGTGAGACCTCATCTCTACAATAAATCAAAAAACTAGCCGGGTGTTGTAGCACGCGCCTGTAGTTCCAGCTACTTGGAAGGCTGAGGCGGAAGGATCGCCGGAGCCCAGCAGGTTGAGGCTGTAGTGGCCAGGAGCGGCCACTGTACTCCAGTGTGGGCAACAGTGAGACTCCAACTCAAAAAAAAAAAAACAAAAGAAATTCCTTAGGACTGACCCCATATGAAACACAAGAGTTTCCAGACACCACCCAAGTTTGGTCTTCCTTTTGTGATTCATTAGAAAAAGGAAAACTTTCCCTGATAACTTAGGAAAACAAAAAAATCTCAACTTGAGGAGACCTAGGAAGCTAGTAACTCAAAACAGTATATTATCTTTACATACAATTTTCATTTTATTTTCAATGGTATCATTTAAGTTTCAAAATACAACATTTTTTTTTCTATTGTGATCATTAAAGTTCATCACTCCCTTATTTCTAATATCAGTGAATGATGGTGATATCAAAGAAATTTTAAAAATATATTCTTTACAAACAACACAGCTAAGTATTTATCAATTAATCAACCAATCATTTATCTATCATCTATCTTTGATGAAAAAAATCCGTATTTCTTTTATTTATTTGTACTCACTTTCATTAAATTATTCCCTAATACAAAAAGAACACTGGTAAAAGATCTAGACAAGATCAAACTGTAGGGATTTGATACATTGATCTGCCATTTGCTGGCTTTGTGATTTTATTTAGACAATTTACCTGAGATCTCTGGATTTCTCACGCAAGTGCTGTAAGGATTAAATGAGTTGATGCACATAAAATGTTGTTAACAAAGAAAGTATTCGATCACTGTGAGCTATTATTATTACTTTGACCACAGTTTCAAAATAAATGTTTTAGTTGACAGTGAATTGAGTATGCCACTTCTTTTTTTTTTTGAGTTGGAGTCTCACTCTGTCACCCAGACTGGAGTGCAGTGGCCACTCCTGGCCACTGTGGCCTCCAACTGCTGGGCTCCAGCGATCCTTCCACCTCAGTCTTCCAAGTAGCTGGAATTACAGGCGAGCACTACCACACCTGGCTAATTTTTGATTTATTGTAGAGATGAGGTCTCGACAAGTTGCCCAGGCAGGTCTCGAACCCACGGGCTCAGGCAATCCACTCACCTCAGCCTCCCAAAGGCATGGGATTACAGGCTGAGCCACAGAGCCCAGCTGAGTATGCAACTTTTTTATGTATTTTGATTAAAAATAAAAATAAGCTACTGAGGGTTTCAGTAGATGGGGCTTCTATGCATCTTAATATGTATAAGGTGTCAGGAATTAACTATGAAGAACACAATCTTAGATCAGTGTTTCTCAAACGTTAGCCTATATAGAGCTCCCTGGAGAGTTTGTTAAGACATAGATTATTAGGTCTACCTGTCACAATTTCTGATTCTGTAGGTCTGGGGTGAGGTCCAAAATCTTACATTTTTAACAAGTCCTTAGGTGATACTGAGGGTCCGGTCTGAAACTCACATTTAGGGAACAACTGTGCCAAGTGTATTTCTAACACAATGAAAATTTTAAAATGTGGGTAAGGTGGAGGTGTTGGTACATATACAGAGTTCATTTACAATTTTGTATCTTAAGAAAACCTGTCATGTCATATACTTAATAATTCCATGAAAATACCAATAGACACTCTAAATAACTGGTAAGAAAACTTTGTGCAAAAATGAAAATGGATACAGTAGCATTGCTACTTAATATAATCCCCCATGCTATATAATAATAAGATCAGTCTTGTCACACTGATCCTGGTAATGTTGAGTTGAGACAGGCAGTATTCAGTAATAAGAATTACAGCAAATATGACCTATTTAATCTAATAGAAATGTCACTTTATGGAATGAGACCCCAAATATTTAAAGTTAAAGGACAAAAAATGCTTTAATTTATGTTAGGATGTATATTTTCCTCCCCATTCATTTAGATAAAGTGATTACCTTTCCAAAAACTCTACTTATCAATCTTACCAAATGGACCCTCTCCATAAGACATTACTAATAACCCCACTGATTTGATAACTGACTCTTCTTTGCCTCATTCTCTATGATACCAATGTTCATAGGGTATTTCTCATTGGTGATTTGTACAGATGTTTTTTCTCCTATGCAGTTCTATGAAACAGTTTGTGCTAAGTAGTGTGTAGACTAAAGAAAGCAAGATACCCAACCTCAAACAGTTTATTATCACTTTCAATTTTGTTTAGAGATGTCAAGTACACTGTGTTCATTAAGACTCTTTGTAAATTCATGTGGAAAAGACAGACATAAAAACAGAAACAATTCCCTCCCCTAAGATGCTTATTCACTAATGGCTGACAGAAATATAACTCAACTGTTCTAATTTGCAAAACCAGACCCAACCTCAAGCCTGATTAATATCTAAGAATGACATCAGCTCTACAGGTTAAGAGTAATGGGAAAAGATACTTCAAAAGTCATCTTTGGGGCAAACACAGGGGCATTTATAATAGAGAAAACATTTTCACAATTTGAAGTAGAATAAGAGTTTGACAACTAGGAGCATGACATTGAATATATAAGAAATATGGTAACAACAGAAGACAGTTTTTCATAGTTCTAGCACACTTGAAGAAAAGAATGTCAAGATAAAGCTAACACTAGGGTTGACAAATGTTTCAATTTTTTCCTTTAAAATCTCTACTATCTCATCTTTTTCATCTCTAACACACTTACCCAGTGTGGATAATGTTTGGCCAACCCACATCTCCTTAAAGGAAATGGTCCTGTCCCCTACCCTAGCTGTCCAAGAGTCATGTATTGAACCATTTGATTCCATTCAGAAGACCAAGACCCACAGAACCAAAGCTAGACCCATAAATCAGGCCCATAAATAGGCCAGTAAACCCAACTTTTGGCCTGTGACAAGAAGATGAGACAGGCAAATAAAACTCTTCTTCTGATAAATTTGAACTAAGAAACATGTAACAGAACTGTCATAAGGATGAGCTATAGCCATGATCAACTAAAACCATGATGTGCATGACTAACTACTAACGATCAGAACATACCAAGAGATCATAGGATCATCACTGGAGAGAAGAGAACAATGGGCATGCAAATGATAGGGAAGCAGAGGAACAGACAGGGAGGAGAGGACAAAGAGGATGGGAAAGAGAAGAAAAAAAAAAGAAATGAGATGAAAAGAAAAATGGTTAGCATTCAACCACAGATCTATCCCAATTCCGAGCCTCCTAGTGCAGATCTCATTTGCATGGTTCCTTAAGATAACTCCATTATTGGGAAGTACTCCAAAGGGGCCTCTGTTTCACAGACTCGGCCTTACAGAACGAGCCAGCACAAGACCAAGTCTATCTGTGATGCCATCAAGCAGTCACTTTCCCTTTCTGGAACTCAACTTTTTTCTCCATAACATGAGAGCATGAGCCTTCCAGGTCCTCTTTTATTTATTTATTTTTGACCTCTAGTATTGTATAAATCTATACTGATACTACATAACTTGTCTGCCACTATCTTTGCTGTCCACCAGCAATCAGACCAAACCTGTTTAGGCCAATCCGGTTGTCAGTAAGCGAAGGGGGTTAACATGGCCTGTACTTGAGTATACATGTACCTTAACTGTTCACTGCTCTTTCTATTCAGATTCAAAAGCAAAGACAAACAACTAACAAACCCTTCACTTTCCACAATGTTTATGTACTCATTAAAGTATTTCTACTGAATTCAAATCCTTATAAAATAAAAACAATATCAATAATAAGTTCTCAATGAAAATAAAGGTCAATTTGCAGGACAATAGTTAGAAAATAATATGAGAAAATACATGTATTATCTATCCTTCAATAAAATAAGAATAATAGGAATGGCCACAATAAGACTAATTATTTGACAGTAAAATAGATATTTGACACCTTGTTTTTAAGCAGGAGATGAGAACCTCTGATAAAAATGAAATCATACATTGAACCACAGTATATGAAACATTTGCAAATGGAGCTGCTTTAATTCAAGTACAAGTAGACTATACCTAGGGTTGAATCCACTGCACCATCCCTAGCTCCCCTGTTAATGTCCCCTGAAGCACTTCTATGAAAAAAGTGTGAAAACCACTGCTGCAGATTATCTAGGCAAGCCATAGAGGAGGAAACTAGAGAGCCACCCTGCCAGTTAGTCCACATGCATAGTTTAGGAAACACTATACCAAGCTGCCTTTTCTGTATTATCTGTATGTGTGCATAAAAGGGAAATACACCTAATTGAAATATCTATAAGGATATCCATAAAATCATCTAGTTTTGCTGACATTTTCCCCAGAATCATTTGCAGAACACAATTAACAGGAAATGATATAAATTATAGACAGAAATTTGTAAAGGCAGACTAAAATCATTTAGTTTTTCATTAAGAAAACACTCATATTTGGAGGAGGCAGGATATACAATCATTGTTTGAACTTACAAATTAAATAGCTTACTAACATATTTGGTCCCCGCCGTAGCATGCAGTAGAATATAGTACATGCTAGGTGGTTTAACTATTGATTTTGTTTTAAAACCTCATGTGAGATAATTTTCTTATTTTTAATTTTGATAACACAGGTGCAATGAGTTGAGGTATAATAAATTTCAAAAGCTACTTTCTTATATTCTTATATTTCTTATGCTTAGACATTTGATGTTAACTTTATACACTGGCTCATCATTCTAAAGCCTTTTTATTCCTTGAAACTTTTTATGACCCTTTAAAATGTTACCAAAATTGGAAACCAAGAAAAAGTGTTCAATTCACATACCCCCTATTCCATGTCATTGGACACAGTTATAAAGCAAAGGGGCAAGCCATGGAAATGGACAGAGGGTGATACATTCCTTTAAACATCTGTGGCCCTGGTTCTATGTGCTGAGCACCATTGATCAAGACCTGTAGATAAAGGATGTTTGGGAAAGTGTAAGAAAATCCACTAGAGTGGATTAGCATACACAAGGAAACTCAGAGCTATAAACTATTAGAACTAGACAGAGAATTCATATAGCTATTCCAGTATTCTCATTTAAAGATAATAGAGTCTTCCTAAAGAGGTGAGCTAGCTTGTCTGTGATAACAGTTCAGTGAAAGGACTGAGACCTTAACACCTCCTACTGTGAAACATCTTTCCCAAAGAGATACTTCATACAATTCAACTAATTTCTTTAGAACCTATAAAATAAACAGGAAAGTTATTCTTACTCCATCTTCCAGATGAGTAAATGTTGCAGAAAAAAGGAGCACATGAATTGTTCAAGGACTCCCAGTTTCACTGGTGGGACACGATCAACAAAATTAAGGAGGAGAAGAATCCATTCTTAGGTACTTCAGGATGCAATAGTGATTTGAAGGTGCAAAACAAAATAATCCAGGAAGAGAAGTGTCAGAGTGGGGGGAGATACTTAGGCTTATAAACTTTGGAGGCAGGAAGAACCTCAGCTAGCATCTGCCAAAAAGGAAATAAAGGACTAAAAAGCTTAAGTGATTTACCAATGCTCAAACCGCCAAGTGATAATGGTGGGGTAAGGAGACCTGAATCAGAGCTTGCTGGTCTCAGACCTCCAATTCAAAATGTATTGTCAAGTAAAAGGAGATAGTATGGTAATTTTTTCCTAAGAAACTTACAAGTGCACAAATGTCAGAACATGACTGAGTATTTAGAAATGTTGACCCAGAAAAATCAACAAAATTGTGAAAGCAAACAGAAAAGTCAAACAAGATACTTCTTACCTGTCCAGTACAACCTCAGAATTCTCTGTAGTGAAAAAGGAGGTAGATAGGTAGGCATGAGGAGCAGAGACGCAGGAGACTGGGTATTTTGTTTGGCTCAGCCATAACTCAGTATGAGGACCCAGGGCCAATCACTGTCCTTTTCTAAGCCTCGGTTCTCAACAGCAAAATCAGGGGTTTGCACTTGCTTTCTAAATTTTCCTTCAGTTTAAAAGTTTTGTTATTTTAACATATGTAATGCAACTTATCTGACACAGGAGCTCTAAGGGTTTTTTGACTTTTGTTTCTGTTGTTGTTTTCACTTATAGACACTTGCTGGAACCAAATTACTCTGTTTCCATTTAGTGTGTTATTTGGTTAGCTGAAAATACTAGGGCTACAGAGCAGATATGAACAAGACACAATCTGAAATACACATTTCGAAAAGAGGGTCACTGACAACAACTCTGTAAAGGAAGGAGAGTCGGTTACATTGTTTTGAGAGGTCACTGGCTGATTAATAGAAAAGGACAAAGACAGATAGGAGCAGCAGCATCCAAGCAAGCAGGCAGAAGGGAGAAGGGAAGACACACATGATGTCTCATCTCAAAAGCTAAGCTATAAGGGGGATTATCTAGGATGGCAGAAATCCTATTTTCTAGCAATAAAAGATGCGTCGGCTCCCCTAAAAGCATCCTGAATCTGATCATCATTTTCTCTCGGTTGCACTTACTGTTCTAAGGAAGTTTTAGGAAATATTCTGTAAGCCAGATACATTACTCACTTACTTCACAGTCCACAGTCCATAGTTACTGGGCCTGGGACAGTTACCACTGGGAAAATGAGGGGGGAAAAAATCATAGCTCCTTCTGTACTGCCATTTTTGACATGGAAGTGCCCAAGTTTAGAAACACACTTTCATACATATTATCTCATTGGGCTTCCCAGCAATCCTAGATATTAATAGAATTATTATTCCAATTGAACAAAAGTGGATACCAAGAAACAGAAAGACAAACCTTTCTAGGGTTACTCAGGTAGTAAATGAAAGAATTAGCATTTAGGATTCAAACATTTTGCTCCAAAGTTCTTCCACTTGGTGTGACATTAGGCAAAAAATGCAAGAGGGGGGAAAGATCTTGCCTTCCAGCATTATGCTGAGTTTATTAAATGCGTCTACTATGCTACCAAAAATTATTGCATGGCTATAACTAGTTTAAAAAGCCAAACTCCAATACTCTCTTTTGTTTTCTACTTTCCAACTTTTGGATAGTTTTCATTCACTTTTCCATAAATATGTATCAAATATTCAAGACAGAAAGAGGGAGGGAAAAAGGAAGGGGAGAGACGGGGGGGGAGACAGGGAGGGAAGGAAGAAAGGAAGAAAGGAATGAGGAAAGGAAAGAGAAGGAAAAAAGGAGGGAGGGAAGGAAGGAGGGAGGGAAGGAAAGAAGGAAGGAAGGAAGGAAAGAAGGAAGGAAGGAAGGAAGGAAGGAAGGAAGGAAGGAAGGAAGGAAGGAAGGAAGGAAGGAAGGAAGGAAGGGAGAGAAGCAGCAAGGGTTCTCTGCTCTCCAGGAGCTTATACTTGCATTAATGAGGCTAGTTTATCCACAAATATCTGGATTATAGGGAAGAATACATGTGAGCCAGCATATGAAACACAAGATGTTAGAGGAAAAAAGAAAAAAGAAAAAAAAAGAAAGAAAGGAGAGAGAGCAGCTGAATAAAGAAAGAAAAGAACTGCGTGGGCACAGCAAGAATTGAGAAGACCTTGGATGGAGAAAAAATATTTAAGATATTTGCCACATGATTATAGGAGGAACACTGCAATGTGCAAGAACACTTTCCAAACACAAGTGTTCTTTAGGGTAAAAATAGAATAAGATCAGACTCAGGGTCAACTGTGGTCAGACCATGCAGGTGTGCAAACCTAGGCATCTAAGGAGGTTGGCTTTCATCCAAGATACAGATATCTGAAGGATAAACACAGGCCCCATGACGAAGGAGAGAGTGGGCAGGGGTAATTGTATCTTGGGACTTAGTGTTGATATGGGAACAAACACATGGTATGAATCACATATATTTCAGGCAGTGCGCAGACAATTTACATTAACAGCCCTCCCAGCAGGAATTCCTATTTTTATGAAAAAACGTTGCCATTGATAAAAAGTGAGTAAAGGACCATATCAGAAAGCAACTGATCTTACCTTAATCAGAAATAAGTGTGATCCCACAGCACAACAAACAAAGGTAATTTGCAATTCGAACACCTAACTATTTCTTCCTTTGACCTAGGAATACAGGTTAACAGACTAGTATGACAAGACTGTTACTTTGCTAGGTGGAGGCTGAAGAAAGCCTAAAAGAGGCAAGGGATAATGTCTCAAGCCTCACTATTGTCTCAACTAAAAATCCTCTACTCCAGAATTCTGCTCATGCCTCATACCAGGCTTTCCTGAGAACTGCTCCCTTTTTCACAGAGTATTCAGAGTCAAGGGATAATCAAATGTCTACTATTTACCCAGCAATAGTCCAGGACCTAGTCTACATTAAAGAAACAAGACAAATAACAAAGAAAGAATGAAAAGCTGAATTGGTTACTTTCAACTTTCCTTCCCACCTCTCCCTTATTCCAACGTGAATGTTTTTCATGACACATTCCACTTAAACAAGGACTAGAGGCTCTGTCACTAACTTCTCAGTGCTTCAAAGCTTCCTAAATGTTATATAGACTTAAAGTGAAATATAAGCCTAATCAGATTTAAATATAAAGGATTAAAGTCCTGGTGATGCTTGACCAAGTCATATACTATTGGTTTTAGTTTCCTCTTATAAAATAGGGTAATAACAATGCAGACCCGACAGGGACATTTTGAAGACCAGGTAAAATAAGGCACTGGGAATCCTGTGTCCATTAGGCTGCTAAAAATATAGTAGGTTTCTGTAAATGTTTGTTAGTAATACGTACTGTTTAAAAAAAAGTTGTACTGGGTGAGTTTTAGGAGACTTTGCAGCTGCTAAATAAAATAAAAACACTTGGTCTCAGAGTAAAGCTAGACAATACAAGTTCTAAGATAAGGAAAGATGGAAGTCCACTAAAGGGAACATTCTTAGGGCCTCTCCCAAATATACCAAATCAAAACCTTTGAGAGCAGGGCTTAGTAGTCTGAATTTAACAGGCCCTTTAGCCTTCCTCCAATCTTTTCCACATTGAATTTGAAATCTGCTGGCCTAGAATTTGTTTGCCTGTTGCTAATTCAAGTGCTAACAATAACTGGAACAATTTAATTAAAACCCCACAACTTTGAATACATTTAAGGAGAATTCTTTACTAATGTATTCTAACCCAATTTCCGGGGACAGGGAAAATACTTTTCTCCCATTCGACAGTTGTGTGTTCTCACCCACAGTGCCAACAGAACAAACACAATCTACTTCACTGCTCCTCATTTGTAGAGATGGCAGGGACGTTTACCACCTCGAAGGGGTGCTGTGAGTTTCCATTTATTGGTATTTATAAAGTCTTCTCAGTGTTCTGATAAATCAACTATAAGTTGGCATTATTCATAGCACCCTGTTGGAGCTTAATACATATTCAATTAAAAAACAATGACAACAATACAGCAATATCCACAAATTAGCATTAATTATAGCAATGCATTATTCTTACCCTAGTGCTACAATTTTATCTAGGCAGAGCTGTTTATGTCTGGAAACTGTATAGTCCCTCTCATTACTGAAGGGCGATATTCGCTCATTGGTATCACCATTTCCTCTAGGAATGTTCATATCACCCATGCCTCAGAGTTCTGAGTTTTTGGAAGATCTTCATTTATGGCAAATACTGGGATAGGAAGCAAATACATTTTGTTTGAAGAAACTGAGTATCCTGCAAAGCATCTTGAACTCACCTCTTTCCAATATTCCCCTCTTTCCAAATTGCTTTTGACCCTAGTTCACCTTCTCCATGGTCATGGCTACCACCCCAGTTCAGAACCCTGTCTGCCTCAATGCGCTCTGAAGTTGACTCTAAGCCATTCTAACATTACTATTTTTGATCTGTCAAGTATCGCTATATTATAGTAATCCATCTAAAAGCAGGCCAGATAATTTTATTTTTTAGCATACACTTTTTATGTTCTCTGATGATAACTGATACCGTCTTGAATTGGAAAAATTTCAAAAATGCCGTCATAACTACTAAAGAGAATTCATTTATTTGAACTGGGAAAGTAGCTGTAAGACATTCTGGGAACTTTTACCAAGGAAAGAAACTCAGGCAGAAGGAACAGTTTAAGCAAAAGGCAGCAATGCTATGTGTCTACCTACCCAGTTCAGGTTTCAGCTTTTTCCAGGGGGCAGCAATCTGGTAGTTGGCCAAGTTCACCACTGAATATGAAGGAGCATAATAATTCCCATTTCCAGCCTTCCCTACCTCCTGTTTCTTTGGGGCACCAGAGCACATCTTACTATATTAGATTTTGCTGACTCCAGTCTCCTGTACTGCAAGAGTCTTTGACATGCATAGTTGAGGTTAAGGAATCTGTGCCTAGTGGGTTTGAGGTTTCATCAAGAGAAAAAGGGAAAACTTATGTGATTTCACTGAGTAACTATTTTCACTACAAAAAAATTCCCATATTTATTTTTTCCCCCTTTTTGAAATGGTGCTAAGGAAACACATGCCAGACTGCCATGAACAGGGGCTGTACTTTCCAAACAGTAGCAAGAACTAAAAATAGAAAGGCTTGATTTGCTCAAGATGTATATAACTTCCTCTCCCATTTCCTTTCCCCACCACCCTGCGTCAGTGCACAGAAATGGTATATGTTGAGCTCTTTGCCTGCTCACAACAGCGTCAAAAGTATCAGAAGGGCGCTAAGTATAGTACATACTCCATAGTCCTTTCCCAGAGGATTCCTATTGTCACGTCAAAGACAGAGCGAATCAATCAATCTACAAATATCAACCAAGTAGCTACTCTATGTTCTCACAATGGAATAATGACTATGAGTGATACAGAAATGAGCTGTGATCCAGCCCTCATGCAACTGCCAAAAGAGAAATGAATAAAAAAGTAATGGAAAGAGTATAGAGTTGGGAGTCCCAAACCCTGGTAATATGATTAGGACCAGTTCTACCAATAACTGTTACCTTGAACAGCTCACTTAAGAAATTTGGGCCCCAGTTTCTTCATCACAAGAGAGCTCAGATGTATTAAGTCCATTTCAAATCTGGTACTCTATGATTTGTGATTTTAAGTGATTTCTACAGGTCTACTCTCATGTTATTTTGTGATTCTGGTTTTATGAAGTATAGTTTGGTGGTAAAATTCCTGTATATAGAATGAACACATCATGCCATAAAGAGTCATTGTGTTAAAAAACATGTATGCATGAACTGACTCATAGTAGCCTTTATTGTGAACCAGAAATTGCTGGAGACACTATATTCGCTATCTTAATTAATTGTCAAAATAGCTTTATAAGAAATTGGTATGAATAATGTCATTTTGCATGTAAAGATGAGAAATGCAGTGATAAGCAACAGTAGGGCTTCTAAATACTAAACCCTGGTCTCATGTCATTCCACCATGTCACTCAGTCAAAAGGGAGGAGAGATTGGGATGATCCACAGGGGCCAGACACATATGACAGAAGTAGAAAACGAGTTAGGCTTTTAAAAATCTGATGGATTGCTGATTCACTGAGATATGAGAATGCTTCACAGAGCAGAAAAGACACAAGAAAAATTATCTTGGCACATGAAGTTGACATCAGCTTCAATAGAACAAAGAAGCCGGGCTTGGTGGCTCAGCCTATAATTCCACACCTTTGGGAGGCTGAGGTGAGTGGATTGCCTGAGCCCACGGGTTCAAAACCTGCCTGGGCAGTGAGACCTCATCTCTACAATAAATCAAAAAATCAGCCGGGCGTGGTAGTGCATGCATGTAATTCCAGCTACTTGGAAGGCTGAGGCAGAAGGATCGCCAGAGCCCAGCAGGTCGAGGCTGCGGTGGCCGGGAGCGGCCACTGTGTGTAGGATGAAGCAGGTAATAGAGTATGCTGAAAAATCAATGATAAAGGAGAAATTTAATGTGGTAGGCCATAAAAAGCCATAAGAAAATAATGGTTTTGAACACAATTGGTTATGGATATTCAGCTGGAATGGGAAAAAAGATAGAATCAAGGCAATGAGTTGATTGTGACACAGAGAAGAAATGGACTAGGATAGTGGGTAGGAAAATAAGATTGACGCAAACACAACTGTCATTTTTGAGATGAAATGCTCAAACTTTAATGACGAATATACAAAAAAAAGCAAGATATACATTAATGACCACAGAGTTTATAATTTAACAGAAGTTAAACTTTGGGGTAAGATGATCAGTAGAATTTGGGGCATATTGAATGTGAAGAGACAGAAAGATTTCTCTATGAAAAGATACTATGGATAAATAAAACACAGTACTGACAGTCATAAGGAGTTTGAGTCATTAGATAAACAGTAATCAGAGTTGACCCTTATTAAAGTTGTGACTTCAACTGAGAGAAGACAGAAGGTTAAAGAGAGAACTCAGAGTAGACACCTACATTTATAAACAGAAAGAAAGAAGAGAGAGCTTGTAAAAAGAAAAGAAAAGAAATCATCACTGATATAGCAGGGAAATCAAAGGAGTTCTATTCAGTAAAAATCAATGGAAGGAGAAAGGATTCTAGAAAGATTGCAGAGTGGGAAGCACCAGAATCTTTGTCCCTACCTAGACAACAATTTCACTGGCAGAATCTGCATGAGATAACTATTTTGGAAGTCCAGAGTCTATTAAAGGATTTCAACTAGAGGAAAGACTTGGATGGTAAATAAAGTTTAATTTAGGCCAACTTCAGCTCTTAGCACAGTACCAGCTACCCATTCTCCATCTCTCAGTCCCTTGGCAGGCAGCTGCGAATATGTTCCTGAAGTAGCTTGCATGAGTCAGAGCAGGCAAAAAGACCTTGTTTTCTAAATATCAAGAATCTGTACACTGGCCATCGATTGCTACTCTAATCACAAGCATGAAGTAAAAGAGGCAGCTGTCATTAATGCTGCACTTTCCACTCCAGTTGAAGTGACTTCCAGTACCTTTTAAGAGCCAGCACCTTTTTCTCCCTTTATTTTTCTCTTGTCTCATTTTGGGAAACAGACATTGATGACTAAGACATTCAAAAGTAATTGCAAATACAGAAGAAATTAGGTAGTCATCACACATACCCAGGGGAACAAAAAAAGCCCAGAAAATACTTAGGATCTTAAGTTTACCCAATGTTGATATTAAGTACAGAGATACATAACAATTTTTTTGTTAAGTACAAAAACAAAAATGGCAAACTCTGGGGAAGGGAAGGATATGATTTCTAGAGTTACCACATTAGTAGATTCAATTACACTTTCAGCAACAACAAAAAAACACAAGCTATGCAATGAAACAGGATAGTATGACCTACTCAAACCAAAAAAGTAAACCAACTGAAAAAGACCTGATGATAGATCTACTTGACGAAGACTTTAAAACTACTGTGTTAAAGATGCTCAAACAACTGAGGAAAGTCAAGAAGATAACGTATGAGCAAAATGGAAATATCAATAAAGATAAATAAGACCTAAAAAGAAACCAAAAAGCAATTCTGAAAATGAAAATTAAAATAACTGAATTTTTTTTTTAACTCACTAGAGGACCTCAAAGGCAGATTTGAGCAGGCAATAGAAAGAAACAGCAAACTTAGATAGACAAGTCCATGTAAATTAAGAACTCTAAGGAACATTAAGAACAAAGATTGACAACTGGTGAACAGAGCCTAAGGGATCTATGAGACACTATCAAGCAGACTAAATAATGCATTGTAGAAGAAAGAAAGAAAGAAAGAAAGAAAGAAAGAAAGAAAGAAAGAAAGAAAGAAAGAAAGAAAGAAAGAGAAAAGGCAGAGAGAATACTTTGAAAACATAATGAGCAAAAACTTCCCAAATTTGATAAAAGACATGAATATAAACACTCAAGACGCTCAACAAAGTTCAGGTATAATGAATCAAAGAGACAGACACAAGGTACCTTACAATCAAGCTGTCAAAAGGTAATTCATTATAGGCAAGAGATCATCAAAAAAGATTATCTGCCGATTTCTCAGCAAAAAAAAAAATTGGCTGGCAGAAGACAGTGGGCTGATAGACAATGGAGAGCCAAAAAAACATGGAATTTGCTTATTAAAATAATGTGCATTTATCCTTACATGTTTAAACTTCAGTCATCTTCAAATACTCTCAATTTGATGCAATACACTGATCGATATGCTTTTTCCACTGCTCAAACAGTTTTTAAACTTGTAAACTTTGATGCTTTCTAGTGCTTCTTCCATTTTTTGTTTCACCTCTTTTATATCAGCAAAATGTTTCCCTTTGAGGACTTTTTTCATTCAGGGAAACAAAACGAAACAAAAAGTCACTCAGGGCAAGATCATGTGAATTGAAAGTGTGGGGTATGGGCATGGCAGTAATGGCATCTTTGATAAAAAAAATTGCTGAACACTCAGTACAATGTAGGTAGGTGCACCTGTAAATTACCCATTAAAAAACGGGCAAATGCACTGAAAGATTCTCCACCCACAAAAAAATTCACTGAAGCTAAATGCAGCCTCTTACAATACAGCTGATATACAAATGCTGATGAGTTCCTAGAACTCTTATATGGTAGAAAAGCCTGTATGCAAAGGGGCCTGTCCTCCAAAAAATAATTCTGTTATTTTGAGCAGTCCCCCTTCAAACTGCTAAAAACATTGTCAACCAAGAATTATCTATCTAGCAAAGCTTCCCTTTAAAAGTGAGGAAAAAATTTAGACATTCCCAGGATACAAAAGCTGAGGAAGTTTGCAAACACTAGACCTGTCCTGAAATAAATGTTAAAAGGAATCCTGTAGGTAGAATTGAAAGGAAAGGAAAGTAGACAGTAAGTCAAAGCTGTATGAAGAAATACAGAGCTCAGTAAATGCAAATATGTGATAAATTATAAAAGCTAGATCACTGTAATAATCACCTGTAACTATTTTTTGTTTTCTACATGATTTAACAGTCTACTTTATTTTTAAAATTAAGTCTAAATTATAGTATTATTTTAATTTTGTTTTTAATCCCATAATTTGTTTTCTGCATAATTTAAGAAATAAATGCATTAAATTATTGGTTTACATTTGTGAATATGCACCATATGGGTTATAATTTTGTTACATTGTGAATAGAAAGGATTGGAGATAAAGCTGTTAAAGAAGCAACATTGTGTATGTTTTTGAAGTTAAGGGGCCATGGATTCAAATTACGTAAAGTGTTATAACTTTAAGATGTCAAATTTAATCTCCATTTTAGCCACAAAGAAAATAGCTACAGAGTGTATATCAAAGGAAATAAAAGAAGAATTTATACATTTTACTACCAAAAAATCAACTAAGCATATAAAAAATAGTAATTCAAAAAATAAAGGACTAAGAAGCTGAGGCATTGAGAAAACAAATGCAGATACTCTCCCTCTGATGCTTTGAGTTGCAATTTTTTGACATTATCATGGTGCAAAAGTGATAGACACTCAGTAGAAACCATACTTCAAGTACTCATTCAATCATTTTGTCTTTTATTTGTAGTACATTATTCAATAAATACTTTATTATAAAATAGGCATTATGTTTGATAATTTTTCCTAACTGTAGGCTAATATTAATCTTCTGAGCCTGTTTAACGTAGGTTAGGCTAAGTTACCATAAGCCAAGTAGCAGCTATAGTAAAATTAAAGAAGTAAATCCCTGCTTATCAGTAATTACTTTAAATGTAAATCTAGATCTAAACCCAGATTGACAGAATTAATACAAACACATAATCTAACTAACTATATATATATATCTTATTTACAGGAGACTCACCTTTTGTCCAACAATACAGATAGGTTAGAATTGAAAGGATGAAAAAGGATATTCCATGTAAATAGTAATCAAAAAAGTACAGAGTGACAAATTGTCATACAAAATATATTTTAAATTAAAAAAGTCTAAGAGACACAAAGGAAGACATTATATATTAATAAAAGATTAAATGCATCAAGAATATATAAAAAACTCTGGATCTGAGGGCTTCACTAGTGAATTCTACCAAACATTTGTAGAAGAACTAACATCAATCCTTCTTAAATATTTCCAAAAAATTAAACAGGAGAGAACACTCACTATTTTATGAGGCCAGTATTATTCTGACACTAAAGTCAAATAGACAACATATGCAAGCTACAAAACAATATCCTTTATGAACATTGATACACAAATCCTTAACCAAATACACCAAACCAAATTTAGTAGCATATTAAAAAGATTATATACCATGGACATGTAAGACTTGTTCTGGGAATTTGAGGATGTTCAACATGCAAAATTCAATCAAAGTAATATACCGCATTATCAGAAGGAAAAAAAAAATCTAAATATTTCAATTGAAATAGAAAAGCATCTGACAAAGTTCAATGTCCTTTCATGAGAAAGACACTCAACAACCTAGAAATAGAAGGAAATTATCCTAACATAATAAAACCATACATAAAAACACACAGGAAACATCATACACAAGGGTGAAAGACAAATTTTTCCCTCTAAGATCAAGAAACGAGACAAAAATGCCTGATTTGCCATATATATTCATTATAGTACTGGAAATCCTAATCAGAGTAATCAGGGAAGAAAAACAAATAAAAGACATTGAAACAAGAAAAAAATAAATAAAATTATTTCTGTTTACAGATGACATAATCTTACATGCAGAAAACCCTAAAGATTACTCACAAAAACTGTTAGAACAAATTAGTGAATTTGGAAACATCGCAGCATCCAAAGTCAACACACTAAAATCAGTTACATTGTTATCCACTAACAATGAACAATTCAAAAGGGAAATTAAGAAAACCATTCCATTTAGCATCAAAGGATTAAAAAAATACTTAGGAATTACCCAAACAAGTGAAAGTCTTGTACAATGAAAACTTGAAAACATTTCTGAAAGAAATTAGAGAAGACATTTAAAAAAAGAAAGCTATTCCATATTTATGGATTGAAAGACTTAATATTATTAAGGTGTCAGTATTACCCTATGTGATCTACAGATTTAATGTTCTATCAAAAAATCAACGATATTTTTGTAGAAATAGAAAAACCCACCCTAATATCCATATGAAATATCAAATAACCTCAAATAAGCGAATATCATTTTTAAAAAAGAAAAAAAAGTTGGAAGACTTCCAATTTCAAAAATTACTACTAATCTACAGTAAACAAAACAGTGTGGTGCTGAAATAATAAGAGACATATAGGGTAAAATGTCCAGAAATGACTCCTCATATATATGTTTCAATGACTGTCCGCAAAGGTACCAAGAACACTCAATAGGAAAAGGACAGTCTTTTCAATGAATGGTACTGGGAAAACTGAACATGCACTTGCAAAATAATTAAGTTGGACTCTTAACTAACACAATTACAAAATTAACTTTAAATGAATCCATAATCTAAAGCTAAGATCCAAAATGATAAAACTCTTAGAATAAAACATAGGTCAAAAGCTGACATTGGATTTGGCAATGAATTTCTTAATATGACAAAAAGACACAGACAACACAAGAAAAAACAGACAAATTCTGGGAAATGAAAACAATCCACCACTTATAAAATGGCTTGATATAAAGTGCAAAAACTAAAAATAAAGTCACTATTAATAGTGTAAAAAGGCAATCTATGACATGGGAGAGTCATCTCTGACAAGGATTAGTATCCACAACATATAGAAAACTCATAAAACTAAAAAACAGAAACATAAAAAAGTCCAATTCAAAAATAGATAAAGAACTTGAATAGACATTTTCTAAGAAGATACACAAAAGGAGACTAAGCTCATGGAAAGATACTCTAAGTCACTAATTATTAGGGAAATGCAAATCAAAACTCCAGTGATATGCCACCTCATACCTATTGGAATGTATATCATAAAGCACGGGGGGTGGGATGGGGGGATAGAGAGAGGGAGAGAAAAGAAATGGTAACAAGGATGTGGAAAAATTGGAACCCTTATACACTGCTGGTAGGATTGTAAATGGCATAGCTACTATGGAAAACAATTTGGTGATTCCTCAAAAAATTAAAAATAGAATTATCATGTGATCTAGCAATCCATTTCTGGGTATACACTCAAAAGAAATGAAAGCAGAGTCTCAAGGAGTTATTTATATGCCCATAGCAGCTTGATTCACAGTAGCTAAAATGGGAAAGCAACTCAAGTGTCTATCAACAGAAGAATGGATGAGCAAAATGTAGCATATACCTACAAGGGAGTATTAGTCATCCTTTAAATATATGGGAATTCTGGCATATGCTACAGCATGGATGAACCCTGAGGACATTACACTAAGTGAAATAAGCCAGTCACAAAATGACAAGTGCTACATAATCACAACTATATGGTATATACGTAGAGATGAAATCATAGAGACAGAAAGTAGATTAGCAATCGCCAAAGTATGGGTGAGACGGAAATGGGGAGTTATTATTTAATGGGTATAGAATTTCAGTTTACAGGATGAAATGAGTTCTGAAGATGGATGGTGGTGATGGTTGCATATCAACATGAATGTAATTAACACTAGTAAATTGTACACTTAAAAATAGTTAAGATAGAACATTTTATTTTATGTGTATTTTGTCAAAATTTTTAAAATTGAGAACAAACAAAATACAGAAGTTTCAAGTCATCAAGAGCTTTGCCTTCTGGGAAGAGGTAGAAGATGTCAGATAAAGAACAGGGTTTTGGGGGGAATTAGAGGAGGTAACAAACTCATACGAGAGACATTTTGGTAGACTTGAATTGAGTTAGTTCATGTTCAGACTGTTGCTTGAATCCCCATTACAGAGAGAAACACTATGAGTTGGGAAAGGAAGAAAAAGAGTCTCATTGAATGAATTTATAACTCTATGAAAGTACTTCCATATAGTTGTCATGGCCCAAAACCAGTATCTATCCCCACTGGGTCAGAACAGAAGTACTAAAGTGAAACTGTATGACTTTCAAAGAGCCAAAATGAAGTGAAAACAATAGTCTATTGAATGTTCACAGTGAAATATTCTTCTGGTTGTTAGATTTTCTATTCAATTGTTTGATCTTCTCTTCATGAAAAACCTAACTCTGAGACAGCCAGATACTCTGTGACATTCTAAAACAGGACCTTGACTCTGAAGTGCGTACATTGTAATAAGTTATGGCTTGAATCAATAAATATCTGTTCAGGGGACAGTTTGTCATTCTATTTTCAATATACACCGCACTGTCAAATACTCACTTAAAGGCCATGCAATTATGCACTGCTCTATAAATGGAGATGATATAATTTCTACAGGAAAGAAGTAATGCTCAAGGATACTAAAATAATATTATAAAATTTTATTTTTTAAATAAATCGTATTCTTACTGATTTAGAAATGATGTCATATAAGTTATTTTCATCTGACTGTCAAAAAACTCCATAAGCTAGGACGTATAGAATTATCATACAACTTCCATGACTAACGAAACAGATTTGAATCTAAGGCTTGATCTGCCCAAATCATATATCTTGATGTATCATCTACAGTCCAGGGAGCAGGTGGTTGTAAGATAGAAGCAGACATCTGTAGGCACTAAAAGGAATGAGAGAAACTACCTGGAAAGGAGGAAATTTCTTCCTTATATGTTTCCCTTCATAAACCAAATTCCTTATTTAAAAAATAACAGAAAAATTACATTGCTTATAATGTAAATACTCTTTCCTATATAACACTAGACTCCTTTAAAATAAAACTGGCATAGAACCTTTTCCCCCACTAGATAACACCAATTTAACTTATTTTCTACAATAATAAAATTGATATCTTTACTAAATTTTATTAATAAAATACATATGAGACAAACTAAAAATTATGAAAATAATCCCATTTTACAAATAGTTTTCATATATTTTAACACCAAAGTGCCTTCTTCCAAATACAGACCTTTTTTTTTTTAAGGAGGCTTAGACATTATTGCAACAGAGGATTCTACAACAGTACTCATAAGAGCAAATAATGAAACTATTTGGAAAGAAAAGTGACAACTGATGTTTTATTTCCTTCACTGAGAAAAAGTATAAAGGAAAAGTAACAATAAGGCAGTGATGGCAAAAGAGAGAGAAATGGACTAGCATGCCTCACAAAGATGTAGGGCTTGATGCCTGCCTGGCCTACTTCATACCATGGAAACCTAGAATGTTGCTTAACCTCCCTGAGAGCCTCAATCCATTCACTAATAAAACATGGAGAATCACCCCCACCCTTCCCATTCCAGAAGTTGCTTAAAGGCTCAAGTGAGATAAAGTATATTAAAAAGTCTTTATTTAAAAACAACAACAACAAACCCAATGTCAGTTTTGGAATTTGAGGGTACAAGGCCTTGGACAGATCAAACTACAAAAGTTATTCATAAAATAATGACAGTTGCTGAAGCCCTCAATGATGCATATAAATACTGCATATAATAATACATTTTTATAAGTTATCTAGTAAAAGTATAAATATACTTGACTTTTAAATGGATCAAACAAAAGCAACGGTGTATAGAAAACCTTCCTAAAACATTAGAGTTTCAAAGTACTATACCCATAAATAAAATATGAGTTAATGCCCTAAGTTTTTGGTCCTGACATCCTCCCAAACAAATTTTTTTGTGCTGATGTTGAGTGAATTATGTAAATTAAAAAGGAACTAAAGGAACTGTGGGCCCAACAGGGCTTCCTTACCAAATCCATGGATAAGAAGCACATAGTACAATCTATAAGTGGTGTGTTAGAGAAAAGCCCAGAGGCTGAGATGGAATATGTACTGGTTTCCACTAAAGAATTACTAAAAAACAAACAAACAAAAAAAACTATCTTAGTGGTCTCTGGGTACTAGTCATCAACAATATATGTTGATGACTTTGGCTGTGTTTTGAGGATTTAAGAGGATATGACTTTGCTTATTTGTAAAAAAAAAAAATCCCCAAATGCGTTTTGTTTTGTTTATTTAAAAATACATCATTGAGTCCATGACACTTGTGAGATATAAACAAGTTGCCTCAATTCTTTGAGCTTGAGGGTTTTATTTGTTAAATTATATCTGTGCTGTTATAATGTATTTTGCAAATTTTAAATCACTGTGAAATTATAACAAAGTGATATTTTATTACCAAGGCATTGAATTTTAGAGTTGTAAGAAATCTACACAATTATTTAATTCAATCATTCATTTTCCAAGGAAGTCTGTGGGTGTAATTATTTTGCAAAAAATATAAAATCCTGACACCTACAAGAATAAGGGCTGGAATCACTTGGTGAACTTTGGGGAGGTGTGGTACAAATGACATGGCACCGGCAACTGTTGTCAGAACCCAGCACAGAGACCTGCTAGCCCAGAATATCGTAATAGTGAAAGCACTGTTAAATCTTAAGGTGAGTCAGTCACATACAATATTCCTCACGTGCATCATCCCTTTGAAACTTCATAATAATCCAAAGAGTTAGGCACAATAATTATGCCCTTTTTACAGAGGATTAAACCAGTACGGAAGTGTTAAACAGCATGATCATAGGTAAGCATCTAGTGTGTGGGAGACAGGTATGATTCTAGGAAGCCTGGAACTAGTGCTTTCAGAGTTAGCCATTATACTCCCTTTTCCATGAAGCTTTCCTTGGTTTAGATGATGCTACCAGGGAGGACTTATCTGTGATGAACTCCCAGTAGAGTAAGCCTGAGATAAACGGCAAAAGGTACCAGGATCTGAGCTGACTTCTAGCTGCCACCAAAGGGTGAGGGGATGGGGGAAGTTTCTTTGAAAGGAATGTTTGGCCTATATAATGAAAGTCAGTCAAAAGAGCAGCCAAATCACTTAATGAGTTTATCCTTTCTAATACAAACTACTCTGTCACAATCCCCAACACTCCTGGTGACAGACATTGAGAAGCAGAGTCAGGAATGGGAAAATAATGAGAGAGGAAACTAAAAAGGCTTAAATCCTCAACCAGAGATCACCACATAGAAGAGTTGCCCTCAGTTGGCATACAGGTATGGCTTAGAAAGTAGGGGCTCTGCTGTCTGGCTGGGGATTCCTAAACCAATAGCTTTAAGGTTGGGGAGAAGCTTGCTGGATGCTCTTAGCCTATGTATCTAAAGGCAACTCTTTGCCTGACCTCTCTCCCCTAATTACATACACAGGTGAAGATGAGATGCATAAACTCTATGGCTGCCCTGCTTTTGAAGAACTTTATAGTCCTAATTTAGATAAAAGATAAAGTTTGAAATGCAAGCTAGCTAGATAACCCTGAGCAACAGACCCACCTCCAGGTGGATATAGAGCATTTATAAATCAAAAGCAGATTATCACCACAAAAATTTAAAATAAATAAAGGAAGCAAGCAACAGAAATTCTTCCATGTAGTACAACTACTGAAAAAAATAATACCCATAAGAAAAGTAGAGAAGAAATTCAATGCTATGGTAGGTGTCCATAAAGAAGAGAAAAAGGCAAATGAAAGATGAAAATGTTTTTCTCAAATACTACAAGAAAATCCCCCTTAGCTAAAGAAAACCCTGATTGTTCAGATCAAATAGAATCAATGAATGTTGAGTTGGAATACCAGAGTAAGTATGAAGTAAACTATGTCTAGACACAGTGAAGTAAAATTGTTCCATCCCACAAATAAAGTTTACATATCAAACAAGGAAACATGACTAAATTAGAAAAAGAAGCAGACTGGCATCAGATTCCTCATCTGAAGTATTAAATACTAAATGATAATAAATAATAGTGCCAAAATATTTGAAGTAAAGCAAATTTGACATTAGAATTCTACTTGTAGCCAAACTTTTACACAAATATAAAGGTAAAAATAAGTCATTTTCAAATATATAAAGACTCAGAAAATACATCACCCACATAGCCTCCACATAATATTATTTGGTAAAGTACTGTAACAGAAAAAAAAAAGAATAAAAAATGAAAAAAGCTGGATGATGAATACAAGGGAAAAAAAACAAACAAAAACCAGTACAATAAGCAAGTAAAAGTTATAGTTTATTACTAATGTGCTTGTGCAATTTAATGCAATAAAAATTCTTGAAAGAGATTTGCTATTAAGTTAAAAATATTACAATTCATTCTCCAAATGTTTTTAATAACACGAGATAAAGCACAGAGGAGAAGAATATTTGAGCTCTGTTTGTGTTTGTTGAGGGTGGGGGTGTATATGCAGATTATAATTTTTCCTTCATAGAGAAACATATTTGAAAACACTTAATGTATATTGTTTTATTTGTTTACATTAGTTTTTTTATAAGTAGAAAAGCACACATTGCTTTTTTGTAAGTAGAAAAAAAAATAAGTGCATTTCAGCTTTGAAGAAACCACTAAGTCTTGATGGGAGAGAAAAAAATGGAACAAAAACTTCCACTGACTCAGAAAGAGCCAGTTGCAGTTTCACTTAACTTTGAGCAAAGGAAATTTTCTGTAATATGCAAGCATAGTAAATTACTCCCTATATAAAAACTCGGGAGGCAAAGCAATGCTATCTTTATTGATATTACTATATGCAGCAGAAGTGACCACCACCAATTTCCCTCTATACTTTTTTTTAAAATTTTTTTGCCCAGCAATTAACTAAGCTTTCACTGCAGAGAGCATGACTGTGTCCTAGATTATATCAAGGTAGTAGTAGCAATGATAATTGAATTAATAAGGGTTAGTAGACAGGTCTGTATATGTATATACACACTCCACTATGAATCCCAAAGGAAAGGTTTACCACTTTAAATAAATTCTTACAAAATACAGAAGGGAAACTATGATATTCCACACAGAAGTTTCCAAATGCTAAATTGAAACACCGAAATTCTCCTTATGGACTCTAGGTCTATTACAGTCAAGACACTTTTTAAGTCCAGACACCAAGACTTTCCCTTTCTTCTCATCTGAATAACCAATCATAATATGATTCACAGCAAATGGCAAACAGAAAATGTTGATGTTTGCTTCTAGAAAGTCATATTGACCAGAGCCAGCAATATGCCTAAGAGCCTACCCAGCCTTGCTAAACACATTGACCTACATATACAGAGCATAAGAGTAGGAGACCATAACAAAGCAAGTTGCTGCTGCTGCGGCGGCTACCATTGCTATCAGGGTCACAAACATCCTACAAATCAACAAGGGCTTGCTGACCCAAAAGGAAAAAGGAAAAAGGAAAAAGGCCAGGAAGAAATAAGCATCTCAATCGCCACTTTGGTACGCTTTCCTGAATCAAGATATTCTTGTATTCTTGGCCTAGAGAAAAAATAAGCACTTCAGAGTCTAATAAAGTTTGTGGTGACATTTTGTTTTTGCTCTGGCAACACTGCACTACCTCTAATAAATAAATAAATATATATATTTGTAGCGACAGTGTCTTGCTTAGTTGCACAGGCTAATTTTGAACTCCTAGCATCAAGTGATCTTCCTACCTTGGCCTCCCAAAGTGCTGGGACTATAGGCGTGAGCCACCATATCCACCATACTACCTCTACCCTTAACCAACCTCAATAACCTGGATGCCCTTTTATATCCAGCCTCCCTTTTCCTCATCACATCAACAAGCAGCAGAAAGAGTAACCTCTATGATAAGGCATGTCCAAACCATACAGAGCGAGTCCAGCCACCTATTTCTTATGAGTTCATAAATGAATGTGTCCATGACTATGAGCCAAGTTCTTTATTTTGAGAAGTAAAATCTTGTCATTTCATCCCTGTGTCCATGATAGTACTATATGGAATCAAAAGACACAAATTTCACTGCCATTCTGCTAAAACTTCAACAGATTTTCAAATTATCATTGTTAAGTGAAATATACAAAATGGGTAAGTGGAAAATAACTATAGACCACCATTTATCATACACATATATATGAGCTTTGAATTGTTTTCACAAGAATAAGAGAGTTTGCTTTAAAGATTTTGGAAGCGAACTTTAAACAAATAATTTTCTATTTTCCATAATTATGGGCATAGCTTAAATTACCCTGTTCTTGTTCTTGGAAAAGTCTTCTCTTTCAGTTTTACTGATCAGCTCCTTTACATTATATGGCACTCATCTCTCTACTGGTCTGACCATTTCTTACTTTTTCAGAGTAGGAAGAAAATCAGTGTGAGGAAATCATAAAGGGACATAATTCAGTTCAATAAGGAAAAGGTGAGCTTTTTTTGCTTGTCTTTTCTTTTCTTTTTCTTTTTTTTTTTTTTTTGAGTCAGCATCTTTGTCACCCAGGTTGGAATGCAGTGGCATGATCATGGCTCACCACAGCCTCAACCTCCTGAGTTCAGATTATCCTTTTTGCCATAGTCCCCAGAGTAGCTACATGCACATGCCACTATGCGTGGCTAATTTTTATTTTTTATTTTTGTAGAGACGAGGTCTTACTTACTTACTATGTTGCCCAGGCTGGTCTCAAATTCCTGACCTCACCTCAGCCTACCAAAGTGCTGGGATTACAGGCATTAGCTACTGTGCTGACCAGAAGAAGAAACGTTTAATATTTGGAGTAACCAGCAATGATCACAGTCTGTCTGCAAGTGGACTGGAGTTATACTTGCAAACTTGGCCACCTGGTCTGAATGAATAGAAAAGGAGAGATGAAAACCAGAAATATGAACACATTGGGTAGTAGACAACCAACAGCAAGCCACATGATTGGGTCACAAGTTAAAACTTGTCAACTGGAGGTCATGAAAAAAAGTCAATCTAAGATGTCCTAAAAAGAGGAAGGTAGATTTTGAGCCTCTGAAACCAAAGCCATTAGCTATCAGCAGGTAAGTCCCCAAGGATCTTAAGGAAGTCTACTCTACCAGA
Source organism: Carlito syrichta (assembly GCF_000164805.1). Classification (NCBI taxonomy): domain Eukaryota; kingdom Metazoa; phylum Chordata; class Mammalia; order Primates; family Tarsiidae; genus Carlito; species Carlito syrichta. The sequence continues at coordinate 258,962 of NW_007247456.1, forward strand.
CAACTCAGGATTGTTTGTATGGGGCTTCCTCCAAGTGCAACATGTTTGCCTTATGGTATGTTTATAGTACCACTTAGCATCTAACAACAGCTAAGGAGATGTACCTCTTATATTTAAAATAACAAATCCCTACAGTAAATTGTCAATGGTTTCAAAAAAGAAAGAAAAGAAAAGGGCGGGGGGGGGGAGTAAATATAGCTGAAAATACAAGGCCTATCACATTTACTTTGTGCTCTCCTTTTTCTGTGTTTATATTCTTCTTATTTCATTGCTGAAAAAAATCCATTTCCCCATCTGAAAATTAAGGTCCTACACAGTCATCAAAGTTCAGTTCAATTGAAATTGTTTCCAAGAATACTTCTTGCATATCTCCAACCACAGTTAATTTACTTCCCTAACCCTCCACCACTAACATAGGACTTAGATTGTGCGTCTGATCAAAGCACGATGACTAAAGCATAATTTACCATGACCCACCTTAATCTGAAGACTGTGTTTATATGCATCCCCTAAACCTGATTCTGAGTACTGTATTTGATCTGCTTCCTTATCCTTCAGCATTGCTTTACCTATAATAGTTATCTATAAACATTCTCTTAAATTGAAAAAAAAAAAAGCTTACATGATTAAAACAACAGAAAGAGATTTAAATGTATGATCTCTAAATCCCTTGCAAACCTGAAATTCTATGAGATGTTCTTCCCCTCCATAACCACCCTAAGCAATGTTATATACTTGTCCAAGGGCTTAAAATTAGGAAGAAATGACCAACTGTGGCATCATATCAGAACAAAGCTCCTAACAGTCCCAAGGTTGAGACTCAGGGCACTATAGACCTGCAATGCTACATTCTAAGGCTATAATCCCCAGTATATGTGTCTACATATAGAAGGTATTCAATTGACACCAAACAATAAAGAAGAAAAGAATGAAAAAAATGATTGCTAAAGGGTCACTTCAGACATCACATGCACTAGGGTCAAATTGATTGTGATGGAAAAGCAAGCCAAATCCTTCATTTGTTTTCCAAGATTTATTTTTTTCCCATAAAATTGAGAATTGTCAAACAAGAATCCTTGGCACTAAATATGAATTTCCCTTTTGCATAGAAAAAAAAGTTTATAGCATATATCAGAAGAGTAGAGAGCCAAGCAAAACCCTAGCAGCACCTGGTTCTTCCAGATAAAGACATATAACCCTCTACTCTGAATCTCAGAGACTTATATCCTGATAGAAGACTAAAGCAAGATCAAGTAAATGAGCTAACTGGAACATTGAGAAGAAGGTCAAGACCAGGAGTCAAGTTTTCTCAAATTTAGTAAGTACTCCATCAGCAACTACAGGATCCACACTTCCTTGGGTCTCAGTTTCCCCATTTCCAAAAAAAGGGGAGAGGAACTAATTCAGTCAGCAAGTACTTGAAAGCATAGCAACTAGATGCCTGGTCAGGGTTGGACTAAATGATCTCTCAGATCCTTTAAGCTCTGAAAATCTCATAATTCTTATAGTCACACTTGGTAGACATTCTTTTGGCTCTGACCTAAAAATTTGACTGGAAACATAAACAGACATCTACATAAAAACACATTTACCAGCTATAATTTGGACTTGGCAACATGAGGTTTCACCATAGCTGAGAGGAAAAAGTACATTTTCTCCAGTGATCATACTACTTTAGAGTACATTACGGTTCATATCTAAGGGAGAAGGAAATATGGCCAGAGTAAGGCCAAGCCACTGTCATATCCAAGCCACCATTACACAAGAGAAGGACATGTCCACTTTCTTTTGAACTTGTCAACAAATTCTATATGAAGAGTCTCAAAAATAACACACTTCTCCCTACCAGATTTGTCCTTTTCCATTTGGCAAACTCTACTCTATTTTTTATCCTCCTTCCTTCTGCTTTACAGAGAACATAAGCCAACATGGCAACAGGCTTTTTGTTTATCTCCTTCCTCTTTAAAACAAAGTCATGGCTTGAGTACATTTACCAGAACAAGGTCCATATAGAAAGACTCTCTGTAACTTTATGAAAGTCCCATGTTTAATTTTTAAAAAATGGAACCATTGGCAAAGTTTTATTGTTCTTGCATACTATTTCTATATCATCAAAATATCTGTATACCATTTCCATTTAATTCAAATCCATCTGATTTCAATAATTATAAGAGACAAGTATATTTACTTTGTTTTCAATTATGAGTTAACTGGGACTTAAGCAGTGTGCATGACTTAAGATCATACAACCAAATTAACCTGTGCACCCAGTTTTCAAAGACAAGTCTTCAGTCACTAAGCCAGACAACCTTTTGAAGACTAAAGGTTTACAATGCAACAAAATAGTTTCTATAACAATCCAAGAGAGAAAATAAAAATGATTTTTAAAATTGTGCATACTAACACTATTCACAATAGTAAAAACAAAACCAGCTGTGCCACCTATTGAAATTGAACTGTATAAAAAAATGTGGTACATATACACAATGGAATATTATGCAACCCTAAAGAGGGACAAACATACGGACTTCGCAGCAACTTGGATGGACTTAGAGTCTATCATACTCAGTGATCTATCACAAGAAACAGAAAACTGAGTACCACATGTTCTCAGTCATAAGTGGACCTTGAACAATTACCATAATACTATAAGAAAGGGATCAGCAGTAGTGGAAACAGCCAGAGGAGGGTAGGTGAAATTGGCAGTAGTGGGAAACTGCCAAGGGAGGGGAGGGCACATCTCATCAACAAGGTTATCTGCACAATGAACATTTGTATACAGAACTCTGAATTGTACCCTACATCTTTAAAATAAAATATTTTTTAAAATTGTGCATATTAAAAGACATACAAAAAACCAACCTCACCAAAATCAAAGTAAAGGTATATAAAAAGCAAACACTAGGGTAGAGCCTTTAAAAATGTTTATTAAAAAAAAATGACTGGGGTGGGTGGGGCATGGAACAACACAAAAGGTAACTAGTCCCAAACTAGGGAAAGTGAGGGCCAGTTGGAGGTCCAAACTTCACTTCCTGCAGCCTATTTGTGTAGTTAGTCCTTACTTGTATGCCATATCACTATAATAAAATAAAATTTAAAAAAATAATTTTAAGTGACTAAAGACAAGGAAAATCAATCATTTTATTTTGTATTTGTCAAGGATCCTATCTCGTGCATAGAATAAACATACACCCTATAGGACTTTTATTTATTACTGGCCTCTAATCTTTAATTTCACTAGCTTATAGCAAAATAAAATGCAAGAACGTTGTGACATATATACACAAGACACAAAATATATAAAAGCCTTTAAACAATCTAAACTCCACATTGAATTAGAACTTACTTGTTATAACTGGTACCTACTAATTTCAACTGATCAATAATATAAAAAACTACTTCTATTTTTTGACATCTACTTCATGAAAATTATTCTGTAAGAAATCTATATGGTTCATTCCCTCTTCTCCTTCTTCAAGTCTTTGTTTAAGTGTCATTTTTTTCAGTGAGGTCTTATTGCTTATGCTCACCCTGGGTAAGCCCCTGTCCTCTCCCCCTAGTCCCCCCCATAGTACTTACCCATTCTAATCCTTTTTTTTTTTTTTTTGAGTTGGAGTCTCACTCTGTCACCCAGACTGGAGTGCAGTGGCCGCTCCCCACCACCGCAGCCTCGACCTGCTGGGCTCCGGCGATCCTTCCACCTCAGCCTTCCAAGTAGCTGGAACTACAGGCGCGCGCTACCACGACCAGCAAATTTTTTTGATTTATTGTAGAGATGAGGTCTCACCAAGTTGACCAGGCAGGTCTCGAACCTGCGGGCTCAGGCAATCCACTCACCTCGGCCTCCCAAAGGCACGGGATTACAGGCTGAGCCACCGAGCCTGGCTCTAATGCATTTTGAAATATGAACATTTTTTTTAACTTCCACTGGTTCCACTAACTTGTATGTTCCATGACAACAGAGCTATGTCATTCCTCTTCTCTATACTGCTTAGATAATACTCACACAAGAACACAGAATATTTGTTGAATGAAAGAATTATATCTTTCTTTATCTCAAAATTTAAGAGATAGAAAACCAAGCGGTAGATTGAATCATTTAAACAGTTATTCTCTATGGCTTTCTTATTATAGGAAACTAAACATCCACAAAGGTAGACCAAATAACGGCATTAACCTTCATGCATCCAATAGATATCAACTCACAACTAACCTTTTTTAACCTATATTCTCATTCAGTAGTTTCCTAATCTTATTATTTTGAGACAGACTCTAGGCATCATTTCATTTCATCTACGAATACTTCTGATGCTTCTCAAAAGAACAAAAAATTATTCTTTTGTTCTTCAATATATCTATACTAACATCATCACACCTAAAACTATAACAATAATTCTATGACATCATTAATTTTTCTTCCTGACATAAATGACTACTTTGCCTAAAAGGTAGCAGCTGGTCACTAGTCACCAATGATCATAGTCTGAGAACTATTCTAATGTCACTTCTAACTCCAGTCCTGAGTTATTTTGCAAGCAACAATTCCTAGAACACAGTCATTTCATACAATCTATGCATGTCTATAATGTGTACTCTTGAACTTACTCAGAAGAGAAAACCCTAGGTTTTTTTTAATGTTGCTTTTGTTGAAAAGATGTTCTTGACCAATAAGACCCACAGTGTCCCATCAGAGCCTTAAAATATCAGCCTTACTTGTTTAGAATCCACTGTTTGTGTATTGAGGGGAAAAAAGCAATAAAAAGACATGGCTGTGTGTCCCCGGGATAACAAGAAAAATGTTGACTTCTCAAACGGCATTCCTGAAAAATGGCTTTGGGTTTTGAAACAAAATTGTAGGTAAAAGGATTTCCAGGGTTTCAGAGGGTAAGCCAGCAGAACTCTGAGAAGCTTGAGTTGGGCATTTTGCATAAAAGTACCTTAGATCTTTGTAAGTTGTAAAACTCTCTGTAGGCTCTGGATAAATGTTTATCCACCACAGAAACAATCACTAAATTCATGAGCTTCCTAGCATGGCTTAAACACATGACCTCAACTGCAGCTCTTACCTGCACTTTGAAAGCACCTTCGTCAAGTGGTGGTGGAGGCGGAAAGTTTCCAGAGCCAGATGGAAGGGCACCAGGATCTTCTAGAGGTGGAGGTGGGGGTGGAAGAAAATCACCTATAGAAAGGAAGTACACACTTGAAGTTAATGGGGATGAAATGTCATAGGACTGTTTAAAAAAGATATATTTGCTGGCACTTCACTACTTTGTAATTGGCTTTGACATGTAATTTTTTGCCTTGTATAGCAATTATTCCCTTTCCTGGTTTTCTTCAGTTTAATTAGTAGCCTAAATTTTCAGAAGAAAATTTAGTAATGGCATTTAGTATTTAGTAATGGCATTAAAGCTAGTCTAGAGAGGTCAAATACATAAAAGCCTAAGCCTAAATTTTCAGAAGAAAATTTAGTAATGGCATTTAGATATTCAGCAATGGCATTAAAGCTAGTCTAGTGCCGGGCTCGGTGGCTCAGCCTGTAATCCCGCGCCTTTGGGAGGCTGAGGTGAGTGGATTGCCTGAGCCCGCGGGTTCCAGACCCGCCTGGGCAGCGAGACCTCATCTCCATAATAAATCAAAAAATCAGCTGGGCGTGGTCGCGCATGCCTGTAATTCCAGCTACCTGGAAGGCTGAGGTGGAAGGATCGCCGGAGCCCAGCAGGTCGAGGCTGCGGTGGCCGGGAGCGGCCACAGCACTCCAGTCTGGGCGACAGAGTGAGACTCCAACTCAAAAAAAAAAAAAAAAAAAAGCTAGTCTAGAGAGGTCAAATACATAGAAGCAAGAGCAGGCAATGAGCTTGGGGAGGGGGATGGGGTCACTGAATTGTATAAGACTTTTTGCTTGTCCTCAATACATTTTCCATCAAGTAGAGGAAGGAAAAATGTGTACACAAGTAAAGATAATACAAGATACAATTTATGAAGATTGCAAACAAACCTCTAGAAATTAAGATAAAGTAAAGCTTATGTCCAGGTGGAGGAACAAAGAAAGCTTACTGGACCATATAATTGTTCTAAACTATTATGATGTAGAGAGCAAGTGCACTCTAGGAGGATATAGCATAAAGGTCAGAATGTTCAGGACAGACAGAATAAAAAGTAAGTCACAACACAACAAAAACAGAAATGTAAACTAATACTAGTAGGTTCTAAAAATTAGAGAGGTGATGAAAATAAGCTTTATAAGTGTGTTGCACATCTAGCAAAGGGTTTGAATTTTATTCTGCATGCAGAAGGAATCCATCAAGGATTTCTGAGAAAGGACCACTTGGTTACAATATGATTTATTGACATAGATTAATCTGAAAGTACAGGCAGGATAGAGTAGGAGAAATTGGAAAAAAAAGACATCCAATTTAGAAACCTATATACAATCCAGGCAGGAAGTGATAAGACTTCAGGACACCAAGAAACCCCCAAATTTCTGACCAACAAGAACAACATACACCAGGCTCAGTGGCTCAGCCTGTAATTCCGTGCTTTGGGAGGCCGAGGTGAGTGGATTGCCTGAGCCCGCAGGTTCGAGACCCACCTGGGCAACTTGGCGAGACCTCATCTTTACAATAAATCAAAAAATTAGACGGGCGTGGTAGCGCACATCTGTAGTTCCAGCTACTTGGAAGGCTGAGGCAGAAGGAACGCCGGAGCCCAGCAGGTCGAGGTTGCGGTGGCCCAGAGCGGCCACTGCACTCCAGTCTGGGCGACAGAGTGAGACTCCAACTCAAAAAAAAAAAAAAAAAAAAGAACATTATACTGTAACTAGAGTTGTTGAAAGAGTACCTCTAATCTTTAAGAGCTGAGTTACAGACATATACTCAAGAACTGTATAGTTCACGGTATAGAATATTTTAAAATAGTATTTGCAAGAAATTCTATTGGGAAAATAGAAAGTTCCTTTTTTAACGTTTTCTCCATTCATCCGTTTCCTTTTAAAAATAATGTTTTTGATGTGTTTGGGAAGTGGTCTTCTCTATTTATGGATGAGTAGCTTTTCCTTGCATTTTAATTATTCAACACTTCGTGATAGGCCAGCAGTCTCCAACATTAAATGAGTTGTTTTAGGATAGTATCAAAAATCACAACTTACGTCTACAGAGAATAGACTAAGAAGGGAAGGATGGGCACAGTAGAAAAATGGTGAACTGGTTTGGTTGTTCTAATATGTTTTTGAAATTGTTCCCTTTGGCTCTATTTGCTTTATAATTTACTGTCTTAAAATTGGAAGAATAGCTAACAACTATCAAGTCTAGCCCCAAGCCAAATTCAGACTACTAAGCAGTCAAACTCACTGTCTTCTAGGATAGTCTGCTTAGTGGACTTTCACTATGTCAGGCAGTGTTCTAAGATTTTTGTAAACTGTCGTTAATTCATACAACAACCTTCTGTGCTAATGTTTCTCAATCTTAGAGATAATCAGAAGCTCTGGAAGGTCTTCTTGGTCTTTCTGCCAGAGAGGCCTGAGGAGGGGCCCAATAATCTACATTGCTAATAATTTCCCAGGTGTGAACCACCCCTCATCATGCAAAGTACCATATTACTTCTACTTTAGATCTACAGAATTAGAAAAGTTCAATAATTTATGTCATATGAAAAATGTTTGACATTTCTTTTTCTTCTGGGTTCACAAATTTGGAGACATAATGTGTCTGTATCCTTATGAGAGTTTTTAAGTCATAAACCTTTATTAACTCTATGCAGTAGTTTTCAACATTAGCTATATACTAGAGTCACCAAGGAAACCTGTCCTAAAATGCTGACGTCCAAATTCCATCTCACACCAGTTCAATCTGAATCTTAGGGATAGGAGAAAGGGAGTGATGGGGTCAGGCACCAGTACTACCTTTACAGTCCATGAGATTCTAATGTGCAGCCAGGATTAAGACATTCTCATTTGGTCTCAGATCGCATGAAAAAGGCTCTTTTCTGCCTTTAAAAGTCACAAGGTATGAAAAGAATGAGATCTTAAGTGATAATGCAAAGAAGGTTTGGGTTGTAGAAGACATGACTACTAAAGTTTAGTTCTCAGCCTAATTTTCAGGTTCAAATGTTCTACCAGGACATATGTCTTCTTCATGCCCTTTTAAAGAGAGGATTCCTAACCACCTTCTTACACTTCACCAGATTCTATTATGTCACAAGGAATTGTCAGAGCATCAGACAGTATCAGAACTAAATGAAATCCTAGAGATCCTATTATCAGAGGCTCATAAAAGCCACATCAACAGTTCAAAATGTCACAACAAGCTAGCCTCAGAATAAAAAGTGTAACCACCTGTCCCTTCCAGCTCTATCTTTCTTTATTCTGTTTCTCTAGTAGAACTTAAACACAGTGAGGCACAGGTGAATGTCAGACCTGGGAGGGTGAAAAGTAATAGAAAAGAAAAGGGAAATGTAGTCTTTAAGGAAATAATTTACAAACAACATAGAGACTGTATATTCCAGGCAAAATTATGCAAATTGTTTAAAAGCTCTCATGGCAAACACATCATAATTATCTTCTCTATTCAGATCCATTATTATATTGGACCAAAGTTTTCAGGTTTTTCAAGCTCAATCATCAAAGGCTTCTTACTACATGCTTTAGAAAGAAGTTCACATTTTCAAAAAATGTCATGGAATGGGTAAATGTCTAGAAAACAGATGCAAAAGTGATAAAGGGAGAGAAAATAGGTCCTTTGGAGGGCAACATAAACTAACTGAGATAGAATGAAAAACTCTTAATTACTATTCTAAATCAGGCTAAATGTTATTATGAGAATTCTGACTTAGAGTTAACCATTTTAAGAGTCAAGTAACCAAGGGAAAATGCTTCTAAGTTGCAGTAAAAATAAGTTCAGCTTTACAGAGAAGGCAGAATTTCCATGTTTAATAAAGATGGAAAAATGAAAAGAACAAAAATGTGTATATATGAGTGGGGTTATGTGGAAGAAGATTCTTTCAAATCCAGTAGATTACTGAAAACAATGAAACAATAGAGCATGGCGTTTAGGTGCTTAGGTGATGACCCTTCTGGAGAAAACACCTGGGCAAAATGAACTGTGGTGCCTTCCTGCTAGCAATGCTAAGCTGCAAATCTTCATGTTAGTGCATATCCTGTCCTCTCTGCCTTGCTAGGGAAATCCCAACTCAACTCCCAGACTTTGTCATCTACAGGGGCATTGAGTAAGTCAAACTGGCAAGCCAAGACAAGCCAAGGTACAAAACAAACAAACCAACCAACAAAAAAACCACCATCAGGCAACAGGCAGTAATATACCAAGTCTAGGATAAAAAATATTCAGGTTTAGAAGAAGTTGAGTAGTTACAGACAGATGCCTACAAATCTGGTTTACTACACACCCCTTCCATCATCATCCAAATCCTATCTACATACAAAATATTTTATGCCTCAATTTTGATTTAAAAATTATTTATTCAAAGTTATGTGGCTAGTGAAATGCAGAGCTAGATAGAAATGGATCCTCACTCTGCCTTGGAAAAAGACTAAGAAGGATCTTGCTTGATTGGCTCAAGTCAACCCACATCATTCAGCTAATATGCAATCGTTTTTTGATTTGTATTAGAGTATCAATATGAGGTAGTTAAAAGGTAAGTTGGGAAAATCAAATATTGTGTCCCTGATGCCCAAACACTGCTTGCTGCCAATTTATTTCAGAAAATATCCTGTTGAGCACATTGTTACCTCCAGAAGGGAGTAAGGAAAAACTCCAGAGAACCCAGACACACATATTTTCTCCAGCTTTCCTTTCTAGTCTGGAGCTTAAAATGTTGTGGCATTAAGAACATAGGTATGGTTGGGCACGGTGGCTCAGCCTGTAATCCCAGCACTTTGGGAGGTAGAGGCAAGAGGAATGCCTGAGCCGGGGGCTGAAGACCAGCCTAGGCAACTTGATGAGACATCATCTCTACAATAAATCACAAAAACTAGCCAGGCATGGTGTGTGTCTGTAGTTCCAACTACTTGGAAGGCTGAGGTGAAAGGATCACTTAAGCCCAGCAGGTTGAGGCTGTGGTGGCCGTGAGCATGTCACTGTACTCCAGCCTGGGAGACTGGCAGATAAGAGTGAGACCCCAACTCAAAAAACTAAAAAAAAAAAAAAGAAAGTAGATGTGATAATGGGGACCAACTGAACCGGTTCAACCAAATTACTGTGGTTGGCCCAGCACATACATTGGGCAGATAAGAAAGGCATCCACCTGAATGCAGTGCTTGTTTATCCCCTCATGAAATAAACCCCCCCCCCACTATCAGAAGGAAAAGATAACAAGAATGTACCTGCAAAGTAGGTAAATTACAGGTTATGGGTGATTGTATACATGGGGACAAAAAACACATGGGGACAATTACACCCAGATCATCAATGAAGTTTGGATTCATTTACCATAGTAATTAAATGAATGAAAGGAAACAAAGATCACTCTCTTCTTCATCCAAACATCCATATGAAGCCTACACACAAACCCAGAGATTTAGACAGCAGCCCCTTTCTGGGTCCCATATACTGTTCCAAGCTAGCATCTATAACACATGAGAGCATTCATGTGTTATGCTCATTCTTTCCTGTTAGGACTGACACCTGTTCTAGGAAAGCCCATTCATGATTTGTCTTTATATCCCCACCACTTGGCACAAGGCTTGGACCATAATTCCTTCTCAGTAAAAGTAGCTGAATGAAAAACAAAAGGCAATTCATTGTTCAATTGATGTTTGAAAAAAGATGTTTGGGAAAAGATGTCTTCAGACAGTACTTCTTGAATGCCAGTGTTCCCTGGTGAGGGGACCTAGATAAAAAGCAGATCCTGATTCAGAAGAGGTTCTGCCTTTCTAACACACTCCCAAGTGATGGTGACGTAGATCCATGTGCTGCCAACAGAGGAGCATGGATCTAGTGCTTTCTCTAACTGGCACCTGTTGGTTCTCCAACTTCATTGCGTGGAGTATCTTTGGCTGTTTGAGGAAAACCTAAACCTTAAGTATAAAATAATGAGTGGATCCTCAAATTAATAGCAATTTAAATTGGGAGGTCAAAAGAGGTTGTGTTGAAACGCAGACATATAGCAAAAAAATAAAATGAAATAATCATACTGAACAAAGCACTGGAGTTAAGTTATTCATTTCCATTAATAGTAACTAATAGAGAAAGAAAATATGTTTGGAATAAAGCAGTGCAAAATTTTAAGCACCAAAACACCAAAACACAAACCCTAGTTCCACCTTTTATTTCAGGTAAAAGCAATGCTACCATCTCAGATTCAGTTTTCTTTACCTATTAAACAAGAATAACAATAGCTACTTCACAGTGTCACTCTGCAGATCAAAGCAGCTGAAATAACTCCGAAACTTTTTTTTTTTTGAGGTGGAGTCTCACTCTGTCGACCAGACTGGAGTGCAGCGGCTGCTCCCAGCCACTGCAGCCTCGACCTGCTGGGCTCCAGCAATCCTTCCGCCTCAGCCTTCCAAGTAACCGAAATTACAGGCACGTGCTACCACACCTGGCTGATTTTTTTGATTTATTGTAGAGATGAGGTCTCACTGCCCAGGCGGGTCTCGAACCTGCAGGCTCAGGCAATTCACTCACCTCAGCCTACCAAAGGCGCGGGATTACAGGCTGACCCACAGAGCCCGGCTAGCTCTGAAACTTTTTGACCACAGCCCGGAGTAAACAAAAATATGTTTTACATCATGATACAATATTACTATCTAAATATATACAAGTAAACTGTATGGGGGGGAGGGGTTTCATGAAACCATGCCTGCTATATGTAACACATGTTAACATTTTCTGGTTTTTAAATTTATTTTAAAAATATTGGTTGTGAGTTACTAAATTGTGACCCAGTAATAGGTCTCCATCTATGGTTTGAACATCACTAAGCAAAATTATATGTAAGTGACTTATACAAAGTCTGCATTATACATGGCAATTCTTTCTTATTCACAAGAGGGCAGATGAGTCTAACCATGACTACCTAGCAGAGGAGACCAAGCTCTCAGAACAACGTCAAGGAAAGAGAGCAAGTGAGAAGGTGACACAAACACAGCCACGATGATCTCCATTAGCAATGGACTTCTGCCACAGCTACTGCACTCTCCTTATTGACTAGAAGTAATTTATCCTGAAACTAAGTAACTGAAGAACTTTATTTACAATTTCATCTTCAACTCCATCTTCAGTTTGCATCAAAACACATATGTGACCAGGAAAATTGTACCATAAAGTACCTTGGTGAAATATTTCAAAATGAAGTATTCAAGACTTGGGACAGTATGTATAATGTTATCATTTGTGTAATAATATATGTGTATATATGTATGTATATTGGAGTGTTTTTTAAATGGATTTTCAAAGATTTGATAATGGTAAATCGCCTCTAAGAAGATAATCTTTGCAACGGAGGAAAGAAAGTTGAAGGAAAACTTACTATTCACTATACAAATTTTTAACCTGCCATTATTTTACCTGTTAATAATTATCAATACACACACAAAAAAGAACATCTTTCAGTACCTAGAAATATTGTCACTTTCAAATGTTCAACTGAGTAAGGTTTTTAAAACCACCAGGCAATGCATTATGTAAGAGGACAAGTGATAAATTGAGGGTAAGTCCCATTTAATGCATCACTTAGCCTTCTCAACCTATTTACTATGCATTGGTTGTAACTAACAGTATGAAAGAATTGCCCTGATTTGCTCAACGTGTTATTTCTATTAGAGATTAAGCCCATTCAAGCTCTTTTCCATCCCATTCTGCTCTTCCCTCTGACAAGAAAGGGGTGACCAATTAGACTGATGCAGCTATTAATGTAAGGTTCTCAGTTTTAGAAAGCTATATACCCAGAGGGTCTCTTACATACACTTCCTGCTTCAGACTTTTGCAGTATCTGGCTCCCAGGATAGACCAGCCAGTTATTGTCTGTTATATTCTTCTTGACTCTAAATAAGAGAATCGCAATGTCAAGCTGGGTCATTCAGGGTTGCAGCCCACTGAGCATGCTAACTCCCAAGGTCTGATGATGTGAGAAGGAGATAGGACAAAAATCTTGCTTATTCCTAGAGCAAAAGCCCATGCTTCATCTCAATGTGATCACAAGATCTCTGTCCCAGAGGGAGAACATGTACTCATGGAGCTATTAATAAAGCAGTGCCTGGATTCCTGTTTTGGTTCTATTTCTTGAGTGTGGATCCCCTTTGAGAACTCTCTGGAGAAGTGATAACTATCAGGGAAAGTTACGGGCATTCATGTTCTCTGTATTCATTGTCATCAAAATTGCAACAATATATCTCCCTTAAATTACATATCCTCCACTGTAAATGAAAAGATATATGACCTTGACCACCTTGACTACCTTTAATTTTTGAGTTCTCATGCTAGACATCTTTAGATTTCTGGTTCTTATTATATATTAGAAAAATAAACTTTTCCAGTTTTCTTCTATTTTTATTTTCTGCTGTTTAAAAAAATTGCTAATTCTGAATAATATTTAATTTTCTTACATAAAATGTCTTTTAAAGAAAGGACTACAATGAAAAATATTGGTGAAATGTAGAATTGATTATGGTGAAGGGAAACCAGCACTCCAATATGTTTCTAGTATGAGTAGAAGTATTATTAGATTAAATTTTTCTCAAGAATATTTGGTAAAGGGGATAAAAAGCCCTTAAAAATGTTTGCAAGCTTTAATTCGCCAGTACCACTTTGAATAATTTATTTAATAAATTATTCTGCCAAAGTAATAACTAATAACTGCAGAGAAGAATGTTAAAGGATCTTCATCACAAAACAATGTAAAGGAAAAAAAAAACAGATCCTTCATTAACATGGTATTGGTTGAAAACTAAGTTGCAGTCAATCACAGATTGGAAAAGTACATAGTCATCAAAATGATGATGTTGATCTATATCTGACATCTATTTATTCACTGGGTGCTAGGGTGCTGGTGAGGTATTGTAATTTTAAAGAAAGTGATTGAGTGAAGTCTCACAAAGGTGGTATTTGGGCAAAAACTTAAATCTAGCAAGGGGATAATTATTGGAGTATCTGGAGGAAGAATGTGAAGAGCTGTTTCTGATATATTATTGTGTAAGGAAAAAAGTAGGCTATTGAATAGTGCTTTTAATATGGTTCCAATTTTGTATAAGCCTGCATGTTACCAGATGCAGTCTATAGTTCCTGAGATGATGATTTTTTTCTTTTAATCCCCTCTTCTTTTGGCTTAATTATTATACAAAAAGTGAGAATTAAAGGCATGCATTTTTTAAAAAATCAAAGGCAAGATACTTTGAAATGAATCACAGAATCTACTCAAATTCAGTGTTTAAATTTAATGCATCATTACATTTACCCAAGCCAAATTTTAATGTCCCTGTCATCTTTCTAAACACCTTAGCTTAAAATGGTCTTTGAGAGTCTCAAATTAAAAGCAAGAAGAATTATTATCTTTGAAGTAGATGACGTCTTTCTGATTTTAAATTAAACAGTTTCACTCCATATTTAGCTAATACAGACTGTCTCTGGGACTTTGCTGAGTTCAATAGCATTCTTGTTTAATAGCAAATAAACACTCTGTACAAGGGTGAAATACCTTAATGTATTACATCTAAGCATATTATATTTCTCTCTCACACAGTGGTTTCCATTTGTTGAATAACAAATTAAATTTCTTACTTGAAAACATTGAATAGATTTTAAATGACATGAAATTAGAAGAAAGTCTGATTCTGCAAATGGATTAGAACCAAATAGCATTTCTGAATCCACCAAGTATGTCATTTGTTTTACAAAAACATAATAATTGCTTTTCAAACAATAAGCCACATCATATATTTTTACTTCCAAAAATGGACATTCAAAATAAATAGGCAATGAGTTGAGCTTAATACATCAATCTTTTACCTACTACTGAGACAGATTTAGCCCCTATATTAAAAAGTAATATTATCTCTGTTTTAAAATGAAATAAAAATAAAAAATTCATGATGTGGACGGAGAATTAGGCATATCTTCCCCTTGGGGATAAGACATCATCTATGGTGGCCATTGAGGCCAGAAGCCTACCTTTCCTCCAAAGATGGTCATGGTGCCTGAGGGAATGTGGTTTCACAATAAAAACACTTTAAATGGGTCATTTAACTTATTTCACCACTGCCATATCTGGCAGTAGAGTGACATTGATAATCTCACTGTCATTGATAATCTCCATTGACAATACATTGTTTTTTTCCTGCTTTAGCTCTATTACAACAATATTCTGCTCCTAGATTAACTGCATATCTATCAGTTTCTCCTGCTAGATTAAGAGCTTCTTGAGGGCAGACTCTGTTTTAATAATTTCCACACAGAGCATAGAGAACACATAGGAGGATGCTCAGTAAGTAGCAATTCTATTACTATAAATTATTAGTATAAAACTATATATATTAGATTAAGTTGAACTCTGATAGAATGAACACATGTATTTTTCCCATGGTTCATTTTGCCCCTTTTCAATGACTGACATAAAGTAAATTATGTAAAGTACTTCGACCTAACAGTACTAATATACTGATGGGTCATAGGTCCTCTATGTTGCTAACAGCTGGACAGATAATAGCATTACTCTTAAAGCAGCTACCTAGTTGGGGCTTTTGTTGTTTGTTTCCAAATTATCTTACTGAGAACATGTCTTCAAAGTACAGGAATTGAGTCCTCATCTTTAAGTCACCACGTGGTTATGTGGGCTCCATAGCCTCCATAAACCTTGCAACCATCTGTACTGTACTTGCTTTTATTTCTTCAATAAAAGATCTGTTGGTGGGTCTTAATAGTATCCGTATCCCATAGGGTATTAAGAAATTCCTTCTGATCCTTCAAGCATTTTGGAGAGTCAGATCTAATCCCATAAAAGAAAAATGGGAATGGAGGATGAGAAGAGAAACGGATGAAGGGGAACGACAAATGTCATATAGACAGAATCTCAAAATGTCGATGCGCTTAAAGTGTTAAACACATCTGATTTTTTTTTTTTTTTTGAGTTGGAATCTCACTCTGTCACCCAGACTGGAGTGCAGTGGACACTCCTGGCCACCACAGTCTCGACTCGCTGGGCTTCAGTGATCCTTCCACCTCAGCCTTCCAAGTAGCTGGAACTATAGGCATGCGCTACCGCGCCTGGCTGATTTTTTGATTTATTGTTGAGATGAGGTCTTGCCAAGTTGCCCATGCGGGTCTCGAACCCGCGGGCTCAGGCAAACCACTCACCTCAGCCTCCCAAAGTGCTGGGATTACAGGCTGAGCCACCGAGCCCAGCTAACACATCTGACTTTTAACCAGAGATGTACATCAGAATCTCTTGGAGCACTTTCTTCCACTGCACACACCCAGACCCTGTGCTAGGATTCTTCATTCAGAAGAATCTTGAGAGTTGGTGCCCAAACAAAAGAAATTTGTAAACCTCTCTTGATGATTCTGAAGTGTAGTCCTGGTTAAGAGTCATTGACCTCCATGACAAACAAAGTAA
Source organism: Carlito syrichta (assembly GCF_000164805.1). Taxonomy (NCBI): domain Eukaryota; kingdom Metazoa; phylum Chordata; class Mammalia; order Primates; family Tarsiidae; genus Carlito; species Carlito syrichta. Next base: position 275,519 of record NW_007247456.1, read on the forward strand.
GTCTGAGCAACCATCTGAAATTCAAGATGACTAAGGTAACACGACAACTGAATGCAATGTGTGATTCTGGGCAAGATTCTAGACTGGAAACAAAGTATTAGTAGGACAACTGATAAAATCCAAATAAAGTCGCATATTAGCAAGCAGCATTTTGTCAGTGTTAATTACCTTGTGTTGGTAACTCTGCTGTGGTTATGGAAGATGTCAATACTTGGGGAAACTGCTTGATGACTAAATGATAATCCTTTATATTCTTTTCAACCTTTCTGTAAAAGTCTGAAATTATTTCAGAATGAAAAGTCAAATTTAATTTTTACATTTTAAGGGAGAAAAAGTCATTAAACTAGTCCAATAACTTTTTTTATAGATGGAGAAATTTTCCGTCAGTGTGGGGTAAACAGTCAAATAGTGTAGAACTACACCAAGAAACACACTGTGACCCCAAATATTCTAGCTTCTAACTAAGGACATATTTACCACAGTACATGGCAAATTTAGTGTGAGAAACTGTGACTTCTTGTGAATGATGTGAAAGTCTGCTCTCCCTCATAACTTGAGAAGACTATGAAGAAGAGAATAGGTTCTTACTATTTAGGAGACTTGGAAAATATTAGCAGGATCACATGAAATATCTTCAATAAAATCCAGGCTGAATGCAGCATGGATAGGCCGGTAATCCTAGCTTGATGATCCAGAAGCAGTAAAATTCCATAAAACTTCCTTTTCCCCAATGTTGGGGCCCATTTTCCTGCTTCAAGAGAATCCCCAAAGACAAGAATGGCTACATGAATATAGGGGCCTTCTGTTACTTCTTCATCTTTTATGCACAAATGACTTCAAATTCTTCTCACTGAGAAATTCTTGTTACTATTTATACAAAATGATGCCAACCATTACTCACTCTCCTTCAACCCTGCCATTTATTTCATCAAGTCTGAAGCTTAGCAAATGCATAAATGCTTTAAAAATAATCAAATAGAGACACTCATTTCATTTCAAGGTGGTTGTTTTTTGGCATGTATTTTTTTTCCAAAGGAATACTGGAGCTGACAGGTACTTGCTCTAAAAATTTACTTCACCACCTGCTAGCTGAAATATTGCTTTCATGGATTTACATTGTATTAAAAGGTCACTGGCTGTTTAAGTCTTAAACAGTTTTAATCATTCTAAAAGTCTCTTAACAGTAAGAAAAGGAAGCTCAGAACAAACAGCAGCAGGGACTCTAATTAAAAGGGCCAATTCATCTAATTTTATTTGGGGTTAATTATTCAGGATTCACTCTTTGATGTGTAAGGAATAGCAATTAGTAATTTTAGTGATTTGAGAATCATTGGAGGTGTAATCAGTTAAAATGAGTGAGTGTTTACAACACAAGATGGTGAATTAGTCTCTCTCAGCTGGAGAACAGGAACATTAGGCTCCAAGAGATCAAGGTTAAGGATTTCAGACCCCAGTAATAATAGTCACTTCAAAATAAAACACATGTCAACAGCCATCTAGCACTCTGTTTACTCTTAGCTAAGACAAAGCACAGAAGCTTCACGAAACTGCCTTTAACCAGCTCATGATTTTTGCTGCTGTCCCCAACCACTTCCCTGCATTTGGCTCTTGCCACCATGGTAACCATAAATGCATTACATTAAAAAGCATTTCTAAATGAATATATATTTATAAGCAACATAAGACCCATGGTGCTCATGGATTTCATGTCTGCATTTCTGATTGCTGTCTGAGCATCACCAAATGAACCTACAGTTGAATGCTCAAATCTAAACCTATAAAGGATAACCCATAGACCTTCTGACATCTTCTTCTCTTCTATTTATTGCATCACAATTTTCCCAATCACAAAGGTAAAAACCTTTCCTTTTTGTCTTAATTGTGTGCTCTGAATACAAGCAAGCTATATTAAATTATACCAAATTGTTCTAATACATTTACTGTTCTCCATCTTCACTGCCACCAAATATTTAATGCAAAGTAAGCTTATACGTAGGCTAAAGAATCAGCCTACATGGTCTCTATTTTTCCTGATTTATTTATTTATTTATTTTTTTCATTTTCGCTTACACAATTGTGGCCACATTGAAAACTTCCATGGCCTCCTGAATAGCCAAAGAAATCTTGAAAAAAGGTTTTGGTTGGAGCACTCTCACTTTCTGATTTCACAACTTATCACAAAGCTACAGTAATCAAAATAGTGTGGTACTGACATAAAGACAGACATGTAGATCAATGGAATAAAATACAGAGACCAGAAATAAATCCTAGAATATGTGGCCAATTGATTCTATGGCAATTATGAAGTAGTTTTAGAGAACTGTGGTTTGGAAGTATCGGAGGCTTGGTAAAGGCCTGCTCTGAGCATCCCAGTATTTGACAAAACCTCATTCTGAACAGGAGGAATCTTACAACTGAATGGGCATCCTAAGAGGAAATGGAGAGAAATACAGCAAGCTCTGTTCATTAGACACCCTCTGGGATGCAATGGTACATTTGCATCCTTTGAGATTACTAATGTAAATAGCAGCACTGGAAGTTTTACATTTCTGAATGCTCCCTTTCTCTACACCACATACTCAGTAATCTGACAGAATGCTTCCCTTTTTTTCCTGGACTTCAAGCATTTGTTCATGCCTTTCTCTCCATTGGGACTTTCTTCCCCCATTATCAGAACCCAAGCTGTTCTTGGAGGCCTAGACCACCTACCCAGGTTATCCTATCCAGCTGTTTTAAACTGCCCTGACAAAAGGCATCTTCTTACTTTCAACCCTCTATAACACTCTTAGAGCACTTAACATGGATGAACTTTTGAGGTAAATGGCTCATGTGTTTTCTACAAGATCTACCACAGCTGGCAAAGAGGTGGTAAAATATTTGCTGAGTGGGTATATATGCATGAATTCTTGACAACTATGTGAATGAATCTAAGTCAAATTAATTTGTCTTTAGAGGAAGAATCTGAGAAACTGAATAGCTATAAATCTCAAAAAGTGAGTGTGTGTGTGGTATGTGTACACATAAGTGTGTGTGTGTGTGTGTGTGTGTGTGTGTGAGAGAGAGAGAGAGAGAGAGAAAATGAGAACGAAAGACTGAAAGACAAAGAAAGACTCAATTGAACTTCCCCATAGTGATGATTTCTACAAAAGAAATACCCTTTGAGTACTACAGTGAGGTGATTTAAGTGTAAATATATATACACTTATATATATATATATACATATATATATAAAAGAAATAGCCCTACAGAATTATAATATATAACTTTTTGACTTTTTGTCACACCTAAACCATTTTCTAGAGGTGTAAACTTAAGCAAATCATGAAACTTAAGAGTTTTTGTAAAATGAGAGCAAGAGCACTTGTCTTTTTTACTGCTTGAGTTGTGCAGACCAAGGTAGATAGATACACTTTTAAATACTTTTAAAATAATGTCCCACGTAAGTATAAATTGTTTTTATTGTAAGGTGATTCTTCATGTGTCTTAACCAGAAATGTTTTCTTCACAAACAGTAGAAATGCAAATACAAAATGTAATCAAGCATTTTCTGGGTATATACTATACTCTTAACATGGCTCTTAGCACATCATGGTTCCAAAGAGCTAGGGGTAAAGGCAAAGAGAGAAAAAAAGCAAAAGGCCATAACTAAAACAATGCCAACATGAAGCCCTAGCAGCCAAATAAATAAATATTGTGTTCCACCTAAAGTGTTTAGAAGTCTTGGAAAGGAACCACATAAGGAGTCCTGAGGTGGTACTGACTTGGCACATCAAGGCCTTGAGCAACTGATTAACCCGACATTTCCCTGGGCATAGGAGTATTACTGGGTCACTTTTTTAAAAAAAATGGACAAACTGTTCTTGAACAAATTGCAAGACATAAACAAGCTATTGTAACATACCAATCAAAGTGCAGTTTTGTCCTCAAAATCCAGTGATATAACCAAGTCAAATCAACACCACCAATCAAGCAATCAAATAAACATAGTCCAATGTCCTTTGGTTAGTTCTAGGTGGGGTTTTTTGCCCACTTTGATCCATAAACTCATACTCACATATCTACAATGGTTAAGTCCCAGATCAATACAGATCAACAGTAAAGTTCAAAAGATCTCTAAAATCTATTGTATGCCCTCATACAAAAACTATGGTTTTTGAATTTGAATTGAGAGTTCAAAAAGTAAGGGGTTCTCTTAAAATATCAAGTTTTGTCTCTAAAAAATGCATTTCAAAAAAAAGGTCAATCCTTGTAATTCATTGAGTCTGCTTTCTTCACTCCCACAGTTTAGGAAGTCATGTGACAGAAGACAGTCCCAAATAGCAAAATTTGGTGACGTGTTCTGGACAGAAGTTGAGGCACTTTGTTATTTTAGCAGACCTGGTCTGCCTGCCCAAAGACATAATTTAGCTGAGTGAGGAACGCGGTCCCTCCTCCGGCTTCATTTGGCCAGCTGCCTCGGAAGGTCTTTCATTCCGGAGTGCAATAGATTTATTGCTCCCTTTTATTCCTCCAACAGTAGTTCCAGTTCTCTGAGTTTCAAGTTCAGTGAGCTCAGCCTTGGCATTCAAGGATCTCCTTATGTCTCATCCTAAAGAGCATTTGTCCCAGGTCCATTTGCCAAGGACATGGTGGCAGTTCCCCTCCTGTCACTTGAGTCTGCAATATTATGCTTCTTCTTATACACAGGCCCATCTAATCACTTGAGTTACTTGCTCAAGTCCTACTGTCGTTTCCTTAGCTTAATTGACACTAATGGTAAAACTTTATAAACAATCAGAATAGAAGGGAATAAGAACAAAATAAGGAGGAGTTTTATTTCTAATCTAGAGGTCAACAAGCAAAAGGCCAAATGCAGTCCACTTCCTGTTTTTGTAAATGTAGTTTTATATAGCCATAGGCATTCACTGATAGTCTATGGCTGCCTTTGCATTCCAGTGGCAGAAGTGCATAGCTGTGTCAAATACCTTATGGCCTACAAAGCCTAAAATATTTAGTATCTGAACTTACAGAAAAGTTTTCCAAATCTGATCTAGTCCACAAACTAACTTTATAGGTAAGAAAATGAAATATCAGTGAGGTTAAACAGTGTTCCTAAGGAGGAAGTAAAATGTTAAAATGTCAGAACAAAATACCTAGGGCAGTATCAGGCAAATCATCTAGGGCAATTCTACTCATTAAATACCAGTTCTAGTGTTTGACAGGACATTTTATGTTCCTTTCATGTGGAACTGTGCTAAGATGATTTTTTTAAAGACAACATTATTGCCTTTGAGGAATCAATTGTCCTAGAAGAAAGAACACATATGTGAACAGACAATTGCAACATAATATTGTATTGGCTCATTGTTGGCCCTACAACAAATTACCAATAACTTTGCTATTTAAAACAACAGAGATGTATTGCCTTATAGTTCTATAAATAACAAATCTGTCATGGGTATGAGTGGACTAAAATCAAAGCGTTGGCGGGGCTGCATTCCTTTCTGGAATTTATACAAAGAGTTTATTTCCTTATTGTTTCCAGCTTTTAGAGGCTGCCTTCATTCCTTAGCTCGTAGCCTCTTCCTACATCTTCAAAGCCAGCAAAGGCACACTGAGTTTTTCTTACATCACAGCCTTCAAACGACCTATTCTGTCTTTCTCTTCCACTTCTAATGAACCTTGTGATAATACTGCCTTATCTATACTGCAGGACCTTAGGTTTGTTAATTAGCAAGCTTAATTCCATCTGCCATCATTAATTTCCCTTTGCAATGTACCCTCACGTATTCACATGTTCCAGAGATTAGGACCTGAACATCTTTGGGGGCCATTTTTCTGCCTATCACAAAGTGTTCTAAAGAAGGGAAGTCTGTACACAGTGTTACAAAACTAGGAGGAACATCAGTCTACAAACAAGCATAGATATTAGCAAAAGTTCTTGTATTCATGTTAAATATTTCCTTGAGTTTCACATAATTTTCAGAGAATTTATTTATATTTCTGCATGTTTACAAAAAATTAGACATATTATTTAGAATAGTTCTATTTTGTTCCACACATATTGTTCTTATCTTTTTGTAACTATAATCTTGCTACTATATTTAAGTAAAAAATCTTATTAGATATCAGGTTGAGAATTTCAGGAAACAATTTTTAGTTAGAATTTCAGCTGAACCAGTTATATATTTTTCTTATATGATTGCTTTTCTTAGCTCCATTTTATGGATATGAAAACTAAGGCTTAGAAAGATAAAGAACATGCCCAGAGTGTCACATGCATCAGAGCCAGGGCCTAGAGAAAGTTACTTCATCTATTTAAAACTTAGAAGCAAAATGAAAAATGTTCATACAGTGTTTTTTAGAATGATCTACATGGTAATGCCTTTAAAAGGGAGGGGGTGATAAAATCCATTATATTGAACAAAATGAATATTATGATTTAGCATAAAGGTGAAGCTTTACACAGCATATTATATATATATGTGTGTGTGTGTGTGTGTGTGTGTGTGTATTCTAAGAGGATAGAAATCATTCTATTTCAAGTATATTTAGCTTTTCAGACAAAAATATAACTGAGACTAAAAGACATAAAAATATGAGCCTCTACTGTTTTTATGATATAAAAAGAAAAATTATAAGTTTGTTTTAAAAAATATGAGGAGTTTTACGGAAACATTAACAAGGGTAACACAATAGAGTATAACTGTATTTATAAATCCTGAGGTTTAACAGTAAAAATTAAATAGAAATAACCTTTTTTGAGAATATGAGAGTGCCAAATAACTGGAAATACCCAAATAGGGGCAAGAAGACCACTATAAAGAAGATTCAAGCTTTATTAATTCAAGGATCCTGCTTAATGGTCTTTAAAGGCCCTTTCAGCACTGACGGTTTATGATTCCATGGCTCAAAGTGCAAGGGCCAGTTAATGGCAATGAGACTAAGGTTATTTTAATGGGTATAGTTGGAAAATGCCCCTGATCCATGACATGGCAGTTATTTTAATTGTAAGTAAGCACTTACCAAGAATATTCCATAAAAGTAGTTATTTAGGCAAGATCAGGCAAAAGGCAACTTGTAATGTAGACAGTACCAGTGACAAACCCTGACTTCCACATCTCACTGCCACACTGACCATGAAGCTTTAAATATTCAGAAATTCCCAAGGAGTGGTAGTCTACCCATGATTGTGCCATGATTCTCCACAGGTCAAGTGAGTTCTCGTCCAGCAGTTTAAAGGGGAGTTCCTTAAGGCTTGGATACTTACCAATCCTACCCCCAGGAATCCTTAAACGTGCTTTATTGAGATAGCATATTTTCTTTGACTTATGGATAGGTCAAGGTCTGATAGAAAGGCTTGAAAACATGTGAGAACTTTCTAACCTGGTCCTTGTTAACTGAGACGATGGTGATAAAATAATATTTCTTAAATTAAGGTGTATATATTTCCATGCTTTATAGTAAAAAAAACTAACAAAAATACCAAATTACCAAGACGGAAAATTCCCACCATAAACAACAAGAGCTACCCAAAAGAGAAAAACAAGACATCTCACAGGAGCCACATGGCCTCCAATTAAGAGAAAAATATACACACATTCCCACGCAGCACTCTTTCCTTCTGAATAGAGCTAAAGGTGTAGGAAATAGTTTGATAGAGACATTATATTACTTAGACAAAACTGAACTAGATTATCTGTTTGTTTATAAGATTGTGGCTTTGGGACCATTGTTCTACACTAAGAACTCTTGACAAGAGCCGACACACACATTCTTTGGAATGAAGGCTTTTGTGAGAGTATTTTATGGTTCTTAGGCCCTTGAAAAGATTTGTGAAAGCAGTCCCTCCAGAGGATTAAACCCAATCTTTCAGGCCTCCACACTAGAGGGTCCAGTTCACTTCACACAGCCTTAAACAGGACATGTGAGAGTTCTTGGACATAACACCAAATGGTTTCAACGTATTCACTGTGAAATTTATCATATTAACCTCCACCCTCTCATCGTAGCCACAAACCAAACACCCTGGATGCCAATGCATGAAAATGAAAGCAGAACACTCTAGAAATGGAATTCAACTATGTTTCATTTCCATCTGTCTTGACAGAGGGAGATATACTCCTGGTTTTATTTTTATTTAAATTTCAGCCAGAACATTCTTAAAATAATAAATAAATTCCAAAGCATATCATGCCATGTCTTCTGATTTCATACTATTATAATCTGATAAAAGATTAGGGCATCCCCTTGGGTTCTAGTTTGGTTTTTTTTCTTCTATAGTAAGGTTTTTTCAGCAGTAAATTGGGTCTGAAGTTAGACTATGTGTGGAATTCTAAGAGTCTCACCTTAAGCTTCCCTAACATTTAAAGGACCCAGAATGGCAGTTCATCCCAAACCAATAGGGGTATAAATGTGGAAAGACCTCACATTTCTAAACCCAAAAAATTTCCAACAATTCCTTCAAACACCTGTAGCCCTTGTTTCTCTGATATTACAGTGTTGGTTTGTGGAGTGGCTCTTAACCCTCTCAGTTATGAAATAGGTATAATAGTATTGATCTATCCTTGTAGTAAATAGTATATCTATCTTGCTGCTCTGTTGATTAATGCCCACAAAATCATCTGAAACCCTCATATCTCAATGTTTCATTAATCATCACAATTTTAAAAGAAGGGTCCTTTGTATAAAAACTTACAGAAACCAATAAGGTACACCTCAATACTTACTCTTCCTTTTCACTAATCTTTCATTTGTAGAATTATTTAGACTAACACTGTACAATAGAACTTTCTGCAATTTTAGAAATGTTCCATCTTGTCCCAATACTTGCCATGTATGGCTACTGAGTACTTGAAATGAGGCTAGTAGCTGAGAGACTAACTTTATAAAATGTTGTTTAATGTCAATTAACTCAAATTTAAATTCAAACTGAAATGGCCACATGAGATTAGTAGTTACCATTACCAGGCCTTGCAGATTTAGTTATATTACACTTAAGGATGGTTCATTCACTCCACTCCTTATAACTCCAAAAAATTCTGCTATAAAAGCAAGAAATCCAACTTTTCCCCAGATTTCAATAGCAAATAACTAAAATGAATGAAAGATTATAGATTAAAAGCTAGAAACATGAACATATACCTGCATTTTCATTTATTTAAATGGAGTAAAAATATCTTTAGGGAAAGTAATCATGTTTTACTGTCTTTCAAAACCCAAAACCCAATACTGTGTCCAGCCCACTTACAAATGAGGGACTGTGATTAGGACACAGTTTTCTTAGTACGAACTGGTATAATGTAACGTAAAAAGCAACACAGAAGTTCCATGTGCCAGTGCTGGCTCTACCACAGACACTTCAGAAGGATATTATGATGACCAGAGTACATAAAGGATGCAAGGCTTTCTCAGGAGAGGTTATGAATAAAATGCTTATTTTCCATCTCATCAAAAGTAGAAGAGCAAAAGAGCCATAACACTGGCAAATTTCTGCTCAGGTCCTACCCTAGCCATGACTAAACAGCACACTGCTCATGTTCTCTGACACAGAGGAGAATATTTAACTAAAAAAGGCAGAATTAAACTCTTGCAAGTCTTCTATCTTTTTAAAGATATTGCAATGACTAAGAAAACCTAAAATAAAATGGGAAGATATTTACAAGGAATAGGCAGGCATTAATGGAACAATATATGCATGCATATATACTCAATATCTTATCAAAGAGATAGTGCAGATTAATGAGTAAGATCATTCATTAAATGGCAGTGAAAAACAGTTAAGTCTTTAAAAAATGATTTTAGATCCTCACCTTTGACCGATATTAGTTCTAGTTTGACTAAAGTTGAATAATTTAAAAAGAAATTAAAGTTAATTTGTATATGCCTCCAAGTTGGGACAATATTAAAAATAAACACCTCAAAAGGTAACACAGAAATATGTATAGGAAGTTCAAATAAGTTGGTTACACATGCTAGTGCAACAGTATACAAATGAGTTTTTAAAATTTATAAAAGATATACAGGTGAAAGAAAATAGAATATCAGGTTGAATAGCAAAGTAATTTGAGTAAACCCCAAACATGGCACTAATTAGCTTCACTTCATTGGGTATATTACTTAGTGTCACAATTTCTCCATCTAAAAGTAACAATTATATATATATTTAAGATAACTTAAAAGAGAGAAGAGGTAACATTTAAGAAGAATTTGGCACAGTGGTTGACTACAAGTAGCAAATGTTTAACTGATTTACCAATACATTAAAAAAAAGAAAACTGCCTTCTCAATAATTCAAGAAAACCAGCCTCTTAAAATTAGCACTTAAAAAATCATGAACATATGGTTAAATAGGCATTATTATTTACTAATAATGAAAGTATAATTTGGTAACTTCTGGATAAAAACTTAGTAAAATGAATACAAAGTTTTATAAATGCATTGCACCCTTTGATCTAATAGTTCTACACATGAACATCAATCTAAAATACTGTAAAGAATAAGAGTGAAGAAATGGGATTGCAGGGGATGGGGGAAACTACATGCTCAAAGACTTTAATAGGGAAAAAGTGAAAATAGCCTAAATTTACAATGTTAGACTATTTATTACAAAGCCATTAAAATTCTGCTTGTAATGACATTATGTTATAAGACTGGACTCATATCAAAATCTATTGACAAAATTAGGGATATTTAAGTCTGATTGGAAAAATTAAAACCATGGATTAAAAATACTTGATTCTACTGTATGATTTCTTTTATACAATGTAAAAATAATAGGGAAAACTAATCTATGGTATCAGAAATCATGATGACAGTTTCCTTGGGGAGTTAGGGTAGTCTGAGTGACTGGTAAGGTTCTGTTTCTTGATCTGGTTTTTTGTTTTGTTTTGTTTTACATAAAAGTGTACAATTTGGAAACATTATTGAACTTTACATTTATAATATGTGAATTTTATATGTATATTACATTTATAGAAAGTTAAAAATAATTGAAGGAACTATACCAATATGTACATTATTGAGTGATGAAGGCATGGCTTAGATTTTATTTTATCAAATGTCCTGTATTCCCTTTTAAATTTTATTTTAAGAAAATGTCTAGCATGACATCAAAAATCTTTGGGTTGGAAGGGAAGGTCATCCAGTTAAACCACAAATTGACCTTTGGACACCTTAGTATCCCTAGGGGTCACTAGGTTAAGGTTCAAAAATCACCAATCGGGAAGGAGCTCACCGCTTCCTAGGATAGCCCATTCAACCTTCAGATCACTTTGTCAGTAAATGTTTTTCTGTACTGAATGGAAATCTGACTCTTTGTAAGTACTCTGTTCTGCCTTTTTCCTATCCTCTGAAGTTCTCTAAATCGTACTCTGGGGTCCATGATTACTGTCTTTGAAAGTCACATTAAGCCAGGCTCGGTGGCTCAGCCTGTAATCCCGCGCCTTTGGGAGGCTGAGGTGAGTGGATTGCCTGAGCCGGGTTCGAGACCCACCTGGGTAGGCGAGACCTCATCTCTACAATAAATCAAAGAATCAGCTGGGCATGGTAGCGCATGCCTGTAATTCCAGCTACTTGGAAGGCTGAGGCGGAAGGATTGCTGGCGCCCAGCAGGCGAGGCTGCAGTGACTGGAAGTGGCCACTGCACTCCAGTCTGGGTGACCAAGTGAGACTCCAACTCAAAAAAAAAAAGAAAGTCATATTACAATCTCTTTCAACAGTTCCTCATAAAACATGGTGCAGACACTCTCTATCTTGGCTGGTCTTCTCTGAATGGCAATATCTAGTCTACAGTGGAATAACCAGAATTGAATATCAAGTCTCTCAGCTGAGGTCTGGCTGGGGGACAGTAAACAAATGGTGGGACAACATGAGGCTGACTCCACTGCATTAAGAAACACTCCCTGATCTATCTTACTAATTCTTATCAAGTTTATCCAAGGAAAATGCTACTGATTGCATTATGTCAGACATCACCAAGTGGCTCTTTATCATTTTAATCATGCTTCTTATTTTCAAAACTTTACCAATATTCTCTCAAAATAAAACTTTAGATGTGAAGAATTACATATATGCATATATATACATGCCTTCAGAAACTAAGAACACAGTTTCCTGAAATGATATCATGCTTTCTAAGTCATAATTGGAGAAGATGGAATGCTATTCTCCAGCACTAGGAATAAAATCAGTGCTGATGAGGAGGCCAAAGGATTAATGACAAAACTGTTCTAACAGTTACTAGCCAGGGAACATGTTGAGTTTTCCACAAGAGAAAATTTCAGTCTCAACCTCCCCAGGATGAAATATTAAATCCCAAGCATAGTCAATTGAAGTCTTCAAAAGCAAAAGCAGAGACAATACTTATAGAATATCTTGCTCAATCTTTTTGTATAAGATGGGTAAAACTGAAGCTAAAGTAGAGGCGTCATTCTCAAAAGCATATAATAATTTGTGAGATGACCTCTGAGTAGTCTTGATATCTGCACACCAATCACAGCAAGTCTAAGAACTTCGCATTCTTTGTTTATGGATCTAATTCAGATTCAAAAACAGGAAAAGCTGACATATCTAAGAAAGCTGATGCTAGTACTAAAATAAAATGACGTCTCAAAATTAATGAGGCAATTACTTGTTTTCCAAGAATTTTTATCATAAAGTAGACAAAACTACAGCTAGAATTTTTACATAATTGACTAATTTACTCAGGGTACAGGAAATGATTTCAGGAAACTGATGATACGAATTTGTTAAAATCTCTTCCAATAATATTTTTTTGAATGTAGACATTGCAGTCTCAAGCAAAAGGCACATGAACATAAAAAAGAAACAAGAAAAACTGTTCACTAAGACAAAACATGAATATATAACCAGAGTACTGTCTTGATCTAAAAATTAATAATCAACATACATTACTAAAAGAAAAACAAGTATTCCTGTAATCTGATTTCATTGAAAATAAACAGATATTAAAGTTCAGAGTTAGGTTTGGTATGGAATATTGTAATACCCTATCTCTTTTATGGGATCCCATTAGACTAGCAAGTCCCTGTGACCATGAATTGCAATAAATTTTCTTAATCATAGTTTTCATCTTAAAAATAAAATTCATGCCAGGCTCGGTGGCTCAGCCTGTAATCCCACGCCTTTGGGAGGCTGAAATGAGTGGATTGCCTGAGCCCGCGGGTTCGAGACCCGCCTGGGCAGCAAGACCTCATCTCTACAAAAAAATCAAAAAATCATCCGGGCGTGGTAGCACATGCCTGTAATTCTGGCTACTCGAAAGGCTGAGGCGGAAGGATCGCCGGAGCCCAGCAGGTCGAGGCTGTGGTGGCCGGGAGCGGCCACTGCACTCCAGTCTGGGTGACTGAGTGAGACTCCAACTCAAAAAAAATAAAATAAAATGAAATAAAAATAAATAAAAATCATATATAAGAGGATTATTTTTGAAAAGTAGGAGTACTAATAAAACAGGATCTCTGCAAAAGTCAATACTCAATAGGAAACATACACATTAGGCAGTGGGAATCAGGAACTAGCACATAAATTCTTCTTCGTCACTCCTATTAAATCGGCTATTCTGGGACACACCAGTCCATGAGGCTTTTGTGAAGATGCACTGTGAAACTCAGCACTCAGTTGCACTTGTCAGGAAGTTGTGAACTTCTTGGTAACACACTCCTCTATCTGTGCTCTCTCTCTTATCTTTTGTTTCCCTGGGTCTGTTCATTCAAATTAACTAAATAATTTTTGCCCCAGCCTCCATTTTCTAGGTAATCTGGTCAAAAACAAATATTCGCTATGCTTGTTACACAAAGTCCTCTCCACCTCCCCCACCCCCAATTTAAGGATTGAAAGTAATCACTGTAATAAATTATTGGCTGTAATAAACTTGGGTTTATTTCAGTAGCTTTAGTATAGTATTTTTTAAATTAAGACCACAACCCTGCTATAAATAGAATACTAAGTGATATTCTAGATCATTTAGGAATGCCAGTTTTGGTGACTTCAGTACAAAAGAATTACAAATGGTAATCTAGTTTACCTGACTAGAACTACAATGAACTCAGATGAACCTGGGTTCTCCCCAACCAAAGAAGTCACTCAGAGTTTGAAATTTTATCCAGTAACACACCCACATTGTATCTCAAAGCCAAGCCTACTTCCAAAAATAGAGAAATATATATGTATAAAAAGACTGTATTCTTTAATCTCTTTTTTCATAAAATGGTAGCCATTTCTATACTCATGCAAAAGCCATAGTCAATAAATACCTTCCAAAAGAGCACTTCTAACATGTTATTTAGGGTTGAGAGAAATATTCTAGATATACCTCCTAAAGATTAAAATGTACAGTAGTGATTAAGTGACAATAACTGGGATAATCATCAAAATGATCCAGAGTGAGGAAAGACAATAAATGTATAGATAAAACAAGACTAGCCATCAATTAATAATCATTGCTGAAGGTGGACAATATTTTCATGGAGATACATTACAATACTCTTGTCACTACTGAATGTTTGAAATTCTTCATAGCAAACTACCTAATCTATATATATATATATATATATATATAAGTTTTGATAACATCCCCACTATCCTGAGGCTAAGAAAGATAATGTAGCTTAACTGTGTTCATATTCTTTATGAGTTAAAATGCACTGTTTTTATCTTTTATAAAATAAAAAAGTAGATAACTCTTCAGAATCAAGAAAAAGTCCATCTTCAAGTGAGTCTCGGCTAATGTTTAAATGTTTCATGTGGGTTGGAAGTTCCTTAAATCCCCGCTGAATCTTTTATGCATATACACAATTTAGACTACATTCAATTTCTCCTTCAAATATCTCTTCAGAAGCTTAAAAAGGTGTCTAGTGGATACAGAACCAATAGTACCACTCTGGTTCGTATTTGCTGGAAACTATTTGCACTGGAAGACTAACTTGTGAATGCCCGAGGTAACTGTGCAAGTATAATATTTGAATTTGCCTAAGGAAATGACTAAAAATATATCTGCTGCTCCATGTATCAGCTTCTAGTTTAACACCCATATGGTGCATATTGTTATCACTAATAAAACTGTTATTATGTATAAAGCATCAATCCAGTTACCTCAAAGTCAACCCCTGAGGGATGCAAGGGTTGAGAGAATCGATGCTCAGACAACAGGATTCCAAATTCGGGAGCACTTCACAGGCTTAAACTCAACATAGTGAGGAGGAGCCTGTATTCCACTCCCAGTTGGGAAATGCTTCCTACACAAAATCTAGCATCTTAATGGCTCTTTCTTTATGAAACAAGATGGATCACCCTTTTCTGTGGCCTTTTAAGGTCGGCACAATGCTTTCAGAAGCTAACATAGAAGGGTAAATATCCTCTCTGGATTCTTTCTGAAGTCACAGTGGGGATGGGGGTGGGGGAAGGAGGAGTAATTGAAATTAGATTGGCGCCCAAATGTCCCAGTATGTTTTTTTCTGGTGTACTAGAAACTCCTGAAAATTACATTATTTAAACGTACATCAAAATGTCAAGTTTATAAAGAAGAGGTTGTCAAACAGGAAAAGGTCTTCATGCCAAGACATCTAACTCTTACATTACTCAGATACCTCCTTTGTCAGATCTCCCAGGCATAGTATTGTCCAGGCTCAACGTAAAGATATCAGCAAATTCTGAGGAAACTTGTTCCATCTTTTTTAAACAGAACCAAATTCTGAGAATGTTTTTACTATTCCAAGTTTATCACCCACGCGCATTCTGAATATTCCTAGAGAAAACAGAATTCTTCTGATGGTTTCCAAAAGATTCACTTCCAGATGTAAAATTATGTGACTAATAAATTTCTGCTTTGGATACCAAACAGTAATCACAGAGACACTGAAGAGTTCATGTCATTACCAAAGCCGCCTAACATTCTGCAAGAAGCAACTCCAGCTCGGGCTAGTACCACTTACCCTTTCCTCTAAAGATTCAGGAGCTAAATGACTGCTGCATCCTCAGCATAGCTATCTGAAAAGTAATTACAGACTATTATCGTGTCACTCCATGTACTTTTCCTTCTTGCTGTCTTGCTCCTTTACCCATAAATAAACAGGCATTTCCTATTACCACTCCTCCATCTGTTTCACTTACTTATTTGCTCAGGGTGCTCACATTCTTTCGAACTCAGAAGCTAAGGTTGGTTCTGCCATCAGTGGCCAAAAGAAATGTAATACATTTTTGAAATATTATGGAAAGTTTTCATATCTTCAGGCATGAAAACACACCAATCTTCTACACACACCAATCATCTTCCTGACTCCCCTCTCCAAACCCATTCAAAATAAACCAACTGCTCAAGTTCAACCCAAAATTCATATCTTCCACTAAGCCATTGCTAATTTCTTTATTCAAATTATTTTTCCAGTGCATTTTTTATGGTAAGATATTTGTGTTCTCTTATAGCATCATTACTTTCTATCTTATGTTATAATTTTATCTACTTAACTATAAGCTCTCTGTTAGTGCAAACTGCTATATCCCTACAGAAGTTTCAAGTACCCATACCTACTGTTTTCAACCATGGTTAGTGTCTTGTATAGAGCAAGTGACTGATAAGATTCCACTGACTCAAATCTCATATATGATATCGACAATTTCAACCAACTGAGGAAATTAAGGATATGACCACTTTTCTTCTGAGTGTTTCATTTATTCCAAATAATAATTAAACCCTATTATCAGTTATCAGGGATGTATAAAATCTAGTCTTCAGCCAGGCTCGGTGACTCAGTCTGTAATCCCAGCACTTTGGGAGGTCAAGGCAAGTGAATTGCCTGAGCCCGTAGTTTCGAGACCAGTCTGGGCAACTTGGCAAAACCTGTCTCTACAATAAATCAAAAATTACCCAGGCATGGTAGCATGTGCCTGTAGTTCCAGCTACTTGGAAGGCTGAGGCAGAAGAATTGCCAGAGTCCAGCAGGTTGACGCTGGAGTGGCAGTGAGTGTGCCACTGTGCTCCAGCCTGGGTGACAGAGTGAGACTTCAACTCAAAAATAAAAAATCGCCGGGCTCGGTGGTTCAGCCTGTAATCCCGCACCTTGGGAAGCTGAGGTGAGTGGATTGCCTGAGCCCGCGGGTTCGAGACCTGCCTGGGCAACTTGGTGAGACTTCATCTCTACAATAAATCAAAAAATTAGCTGGGCATGGTAGCATGCGCCTGTAATTCCAGCTACTTGGAAGGCTGAGGCGGAAGGATTGCCGGAGCCCAGCAGGTCGAGACTGCGGTGACTGGGAGCAGCCACTGCACTCCAGTCTGGGTGACAGAGTGAGATTGCAACTAAAAAAAAAATAAAATAAAAAAATAAAAAATCTAGTCTTCAGCTTCAAAAAAAGCACATTTTCCTTGGTGTGCATAGATTTCATTTTATGTGAACCTTTTAAGAATCTTTTTACAAATATAAGGCAATATATCTGCTCAATACCACCTTTTTTGTCATTAGTGCTTGTCATGTTAATACTACACTAGTCCTCAAATGTTTGTTTGTTTATTTGAGCAAAAGTCTCACTTTGTCAACCAGGCTGGAGTGCAATGGCAAGATCATGGCTACTACAGCCTCGACTTGCTGGGTTCAGGCGATCCTTCTGCCTCAGTCTCCCGCGTAGTTTGAGCCACAGGTATATGCCACCACTCTCAGCCAGGTTTTCACTTTATTGTAGAGACGAGGTGTTGCCAAGTTGTCCAGTCTGGTCTTGAACCCTTGGCCTCAGGAAATTGTCTTGCCTCGGCCTCCCAAAGTGCTAGGATTACAGACATGAGCTACTATGCCCATCCCTCAGATACTGTTAATAATGGTCTTGAGATTTCATCAGGCTCTCAACTCAAAATTGTGTATCTATATACTTCTGAAACCTTCCAACTTAACAAAGTAGCACCTATCTTATCTACTAAACTATATCCCACTCTAATTGTCTTGTCCTACAACTATGATTCTATTTTCTCTCAGATCTTGTAAAGATAAACATAAAAACAAGTATTAACAATTTCTGTCTACTCACTTGTATAAAGGATACTTCTCCATATGCTCACTACTAAGATAAGTTGGCTTTCCAACAACCTTATGAATACCATCTAGAACACAAGAAAAGCAGTTAGGTTATCCTTACATAAAATGAATAAAATTGGAATTGTTCTCAAATAATACAAATTACAATTTACACCTTAATTCTTTCCAAGTAGAAAAGTGTTAGCAGTTTATTTCAAATTGCAAATTTCCCAAGTCCACAACAGAGAAGTCCTTTAAAATATTCAAATCCTGAAACCTATGTGAATGAGATATGTTGGTTTTCCGCTGATAAAACTTGCCAAGGAATATCATAGCCCACAGTTCTCAAATATCATCAACTGAGAAAGTCAGTGACTTTAAGCTTCTACTGTTAGTTCTCACTTGTGCCCTGTTGGTACAAACTGCTATGCCTTCATCGAAGTTTTTCAGACATTTTTAAACATAACTAGAATAAAAAATGTATTTTGCACTGAGATCCAACAAACACATGCACATTCACACACATGCACAACTAAAAAGTTTTCCCAAATAATACTTACACTAGTATAGAGGCTTTTATATAGTGTCAATGGTCTCTTACATAGTGCCGGTAAATACTGAATGGATGAATAAATTAGTCCTTTCAGATGCACGGCAGTTACAAGCAAAGGTTGTGAAGCCATACTGCTGGGGTTTATGTCCTGATTGTCACATGGTTGCTATATAACCTTGAACAAGTTACTAAATTTTTCTATGTTTCACTTACTCATATGTAAAGTGGGAATAGTAAGATTACTTGCCTCACAGAAATGTTATGACAATAAAATTAAATACATCAAAATATAGAACACCGTACCTAGAACATATTAAACACTGGCCAGGCATGATGGCTCACATCTGTAATCCCAGCATTTTGGGAGACCAAGGTAGGAGGACTGCTTGAGCCCAGGAGTTCAAGACCAGCCTGGGCAACACAGTGAGACCTCTTTACTACAAAGAAAAAAGAAAAAAAAAAATAGTGGGGCATGGTGGCACATGCTTGTAGTCCCAGCTTCTCAGGAGGCCAAGGTGGAAATATTTCCTGAACTCAGGAGGTAGAGGATATGGTGAGCAGTGATCATGCCACTGTACTCCAGCCTGGGTGACAAAGTGAAACACTGTCTTGAGGAGGAAAAAAAAAAGTTAGACATTATTCTAGTACCCTGCCTACAATTGTACTGCATAAGTACTGCATAAAGTAGGGATATAAGGAATGAGAAAAATGTAGTATGGTGGAAAGACTATGGTATTTTAGGTTAAAATATGAATTAGAATCCCACAGTTCAATTTATTATATTTGTGACCTGAAGTTATGTAAATACAATCCCGTTTTCTTATCTGTAGAATGCTAAGAACCATAAATATGACAGAAACTCAGAAGAAATCAAAATTACTTTCAGCTAAAGAATCAGGGGAGACTTATCAGGGAAGGTATTCATTTGATAAATACTGTAGAATAGATTTGTGGAAGTACAAATGTTGAAAGTGTTTTCTAGACAGAGAGAACCTTTTAAGTGAACACACAGAGGAAGGAAAGCATGGCATGTCTTTGGAGAATTAGTTCATGATCTAATCTGGTCGGCATCAAAGAGTATAATGGGAAGCAAATGGAGTTGAGGTAGAGCAAGCAGATCCAATTATCAAGGGATCACAGTTGCCTGGCTGGATTGGGATTATTCCCACAGGCACTGTAAAAACATTCAAGGTGTTAATAGACCATGATCAGGATCAGGTCAATATTACTGAAAGAAAAAATTGCAAGGTACAGTGTGTTTGGAGGACTAAGGTCTGGAGATAAAGAGGTCCAGGGTCTAAACTAGGGAGGAGCCAGGGAATCAAGGGGACATAATGTCATGGGTGGTAAAGATGACAGGGAAGTAGAACTGGTTGGATCTTAGCACCTAAGGAAGGAAGGAAGAAGAGTCTAAGAGAAATGATATGACTGGGCAGTATCAGAAACAGATGCAGGAGGGGGAGCAGGAGATGAGACCAAAGAACCGAAAAAAGGTTGGTACATCTAAGAAGGAATCTTCACCACAATCTACTACCACCTCCAATCTAGTTTCTGCAGGCTACTTCACACAAATGAGAACCATGTTTATGTATAGCTATAAGGGCTGACTTAACTTGAGACGTGAACTTGGAACTTAGGATCAAGAAAGGAAAAGAATTAAGGGTGCGAGAGTATTAAAGAAGAGAGACATTAAAGAGCTATAAAATGAAAAAGATACAATACATAGGACACAGAATATCTTCATCTAAACAAGACAAGGGAAATCAGATTGTAGTCTCCTACCATGATACAAACTATCTGCATTATATAATATGACTTCACTCCTCAAAAATGAAGCAAAGGCTAATAAACAAATCTCCCTTCAACACCAGTCATTCTCCTCTCAAGACTTTGATGGCAGGGGGCAAAAAGCAAGGGATATGAAACATTAAGTTATAAGATCTGGGAATCGAGAGTGGGTAAAAATTGTTCAAGGTCCTTTTATTTGTTGTTTGTCGTTTTCAATACATATCACTTAAAGGAAAAAGATAGAACTTGATTACCACTCAAAAACAACAACAAAAATAACAAACTCTTAAAGTATTATTAAGCATCTTAGCTGACAATATTGAATGAGCAGACAATAGCCTGATTTTTCAAGTAGCATGGGAGGTCTTTGTGGAAAAAGAAGAAACATGAAGCAGTGGGGCTCAGTCAGACAAACAACATGCTCAGAGCCCAAATGTTATCTGTTTTAAAAGTAATTTTGCACAGACTATCTGCCCCAAACAAGACATAATAAATTGTTTGGCACATAGCAAACAAAAAGAATAGGGTATAATATACATTGATAACAGTAAGGAAACTTAACTAATGTCAAGAATATATCTCTTCTTGGTGGCAAGACTTAGAAACGTTATACTTACAAGGGGGGAATCCCCCCAAAATGTAATTATCTCTTAGGCGGGTGGGCCCCTTTAGAGTACACTCAGAATTTGTTCCTCCGGATCAAACAGTCAACCAAGTTTTTTTTTTTTTCTGGAAGTTTTGAGAGGTTTATATAACAATTTGTGGAAGAAACATCCTGAGTTATGGCAAACAGATGACTGGTTCTTCCACCATGACAACATACCTGCCCACACTGCTCTGAGTGTTCAGCAGTTTTTGATTTAAAAAACAGCATGATCCCTGTGCCAAACCCTCTCTATTCATCTGATCTTGTCCCAAGTAACTTTTTTGTTTGTGTCCCTGGATGAAACAAGTCCTCAAAGGGAAACACTTTGCCATCATGGAAGAGATGAAACCTAAAACAGCAGAAGCACTAAAAGGCATCAAAATTGACGAGTTCAAAAACTGTTTTGAGCAGTAGAAAAAGTGTCTCAATAGGTATACTACATAAAATGGAGAGTACTTTGAAGGTGTTAAAGTTGAACATGTAAAAATAAATTCACGATTTTTAAATAAATAAATTTCATTTTTGGGGTCCCCCCTTGTAGTTCTGCTAACCCCCCTTGAAGAGGGTGTCAAACTGTAGCACCTTTAGAGAAAGGTAAACAGAAGGTTAAAGGAAATCTAAAATCAGGTCATAAAAGAATTATCCTTGGAATAGGGGCTGTTTATCTTCAAACCTAAGGGAGATTAATGCATGAGAGAGTCTTTTACCTATTTTTTCCACCCCTTCTCATTCATCCCCTAGTATTGTGTCTTGTGCACTGCCATATTCTGGATCACAGTAAGCACTTAACAAAAATATGTTTAATGAGTGAATAAATGTCCTTGAAACAGCTCTGGTTTTTCCATCCCTTGAAGATGTCATATTCCTTCTTGCCTCTGGGTCCCTGCACAGATTATTTTCTCTGTCTGAATGTTCCTCCCACCGATTTAGCTTGTCCTTTAACTCTTCTGCCCTACAGCATCCCCCCAAAATACTTGAATCAAATAAGCATAAGTAGATTGGCTACCCCTATTATATACCATAGCTCTTTTGCTTTCCTCTCATGGCATTTGTCATAGCTTATAATTATGTTTACTTGAATATTTGATTAACATCTATCCCCCTGACTAGACTAGAGGCTCCAAGAAACCAAAGGCCATGTTTATGTTGTTCACAATTTTGTTCCCAAAACATGGAAAAGCTTCTAGTATATGACTGTCACACACAAAGTATTGCAAAAGTGAAGGAAGGAAAGAAAGAAACTTCAGTGACTTCAGTAAAATGGTCTTTTCTGGCAACATTATATTTTCAACAGATTTTGTTCCCACCCCCAAATGCTGCTGAGCAGGCAGAATGCCTCTCCATGACCATGATCCCAGAGATCTATTTGACCAAACATGAACACAACCCATATGAGACAAATCATGTTTCTCCCCAGTAATTTTGAAAGACTAAGCCAGCTTATCATGTATGGAACAGAAGCCAGAAACCAGGAGCTACCACTTTGTACCCATCAGAATAGCAAAATCAGAATAAAATCATATGTCAGGAATAACATGGAGAAAAGAAAAATCCCAATGCTTTATTTAAATAAATGAACCCTAGGGTAGACGTGATGCTTAAAAAAAAAAAAAGTGGCAGAACCTAGTGAAACTGATTATGAAAATGCACTACGATTAAGCACCCCACTCCTAGCCAAAAACCCTAAGCTAACTTCTGCTCATCTTTAAAAACACTCATACAAAAATGTTCATGACAGTATGTTTGTGGCAGCAAGTTGAAGGCATTTTACTACCTCACTTTGAGAGATGTCACTAGGGAAATTAATCAGTGAAATACAGTGAATACCTTCTCTGGAATATTCTGCACCATTAGAAGTAGTAAACTTCCTAGAGAGGTTACAATGTAAATAAATGTTTAACAGACTGTACTGATCATATAGACAAAGGCAAATTAATGCAATTATTTAAACTCATTAGTAATAGTATAGCAGTGGTCCCCATTTGGTAGGCAGAGTATGCATTGGAGAAACGGTGGGAGTCCTGACCATTACATACTCACTGAGTATTATTTATGTATGTGATTAAATATATTTCATACATCTTTGACCTTTTTGTAAGAATACATAATTATTTTCTCATTTGTAAAAATAAATTAATTCCAATGTCTTGAGCTATTCTAATTAAATAATCTAATTTATACAAATAATATCTAACATAAGATAAACCTTCTACAAATGTTATCTATGTATTATAATTAATAATATAAATGTCATTTAATTTATGGACAAAAAAAGATTATGCTGAACAACAGCAAAGAGGTAAAAACTAGAACCGTATCTACAGCATAGGATGTATAGGCAAAAGAACAAAGTAGCCAAGGGTAAGACAGAGTCACATCAACTGATTTTAAATCCTGGCTCAGCAACTAACTCACCAGTGATGTGACCCTGTAAAAGTTACTTTTCTTATGTCTCAGTTTTACAATCTATAAAACACATAAGATAATAGTCCCTGCTTCTTGGAGTTCGTCATGAGGATTATTGTAGTTAATACATTTATAGGAGTTGGAACAGAGCTTAGCATGTGGGAAGTGGCAGATAAATGTTAGGCATGATTATTATGGAAATTAAACAATATTATCTATTTCTGAAAATTCATGCATATATAAGGACTATTCCAAGCACATTAGAGCAGTAATCTATGAGATGGAAGGGAAACTAGAATTAGGAATAAGGATGAGGCAAAGAAAAAAAAATGAAAGAAAATAAAAAAACAAGACAGATGGTCCTCAAGTCCTAACAATAAAAATTTACCAAACTTGGGGTCATCTAGTTAACTCAGCCCAATGGATCTGGAGTACATAAAAGGGAAGAGCAGAGGTATTTCATGGAGCCACGTGGAGAGAAGAGCAGTGATGTAAAAGTACCACAACTCTTGGCCCCAAGGATCCCAGAACTACTATGGTTTCTTTCAGCCTTTCAGATTTGCTAACATACAATAAACCAACATTCACTTGACTAGTGTGAGTTAGTTTCCAATTTTTTACTACCTTATTATAATCTTTACTTAAGAAAGGATCTCACGAGGAAAAAATAGCAGAGTTGCTCTGTGTTGCCACAGAAAGCAAAAGACTTAAAGGCAGAATCCAGTATGAAAAGATATGCTTTCAACACTTGGTTCTATCCACCAAATAAAAAGGCTTCAGGGAGCAACAAGTCACTTATCACTTTGAATGTGAAATCTACGTTGATACAAACTTGTATCCAGGATGCAAGTTTTAGATGAAAGGCTGATCCAGTTAAACTCTGAAGTTTTTCAGAAGTGCACGCTTCTAGAACTCACTAAGATTTTTGCAAACATAAAAAACCCTGTATACTAAGAAATAAATACAAATAGTGGCGGGGAGGGGCACTAGCATTTTCCATGCAGGTTCATTTCTTTTCTCCTATTTGTAGCATATGCCACACAAATTTCAGGAGGGGAAATTTGTCCACAATCTACTACCCAAGTCCTACTAAATATAGGTAAAATTGACAGAAATCATCCTTCTGTTTGGGCTACATGTTTAGTCCAATCTTGGTTGCTTCAAAATCAATTAACATTCACTGAGTTATCTAGTATGTGTCAGCTTTTGCATAAGTCATCTTAAATAAGTCTCCTAACAACACAGAGAAATGAGAATATTATCTCCATTATACAGATAAGGTGAAACAAAACTCAAAAGGGAAAGAGTTTGTCTAACTTCCCAGAGTTCATAAAAATACAATCATTTCTTGAACCCAAGACATCTGACAAGTACAATCTTTTTACATGCCACAAATACCCCTAATGAACACATCCCACATTTTTAAGTCTAAAGCCCTAAATAGCCAAATTCTATGATCTTATAGAATTATATAGACCCAGTTATATATTGAGTCAACAGCTTACAAGTTCAATCTGTTTATGATGTTGAATACTTTGAGCAATGAAGAATCTTCACTCTACTCCCCTATGTGGTTCAGACGGGAATTCACTCTGCTACCCAGGACCACAGAAAAGAACTTGACACTAGCAAATGAGTAAATAGCAGTAAATGTAGTAGAAGTAGCACTTATTGTAAACCAGAAGACATGCATTCTTGTCCCTATTCAATGGCCATACTGCTATGGAAGCCTGGAAAATTCACGTTGGCTTTGGATCTTATTTTCTCCCTACAAAATCTAGTGATTCTCAACCCTGATTTTCCAAAGTCACACGGGAAACTTTTATAATGTACTTGTGTGAAGACCACTGCAGAACAATGAAATTAGAATCTTTGGAGACTGAGGCCCTGTCATTTGTATTTTACAAAAGCTCTCTAAATATATAGCCAAAGAGGCTGGCACAGATAATCTCTGAGAGTTTTCTCAAAACCTTCTAAGTTTATCTGTGCAAAAGAATCAAGGGGTTAGGCCGCAACTCCCATGTCAGATTTTTTGAAGCACCCATGCTTCAGGAAACCTCTTTAATTAAGCCAACCACCAAGGGAGAGACACCATCTCCTCTTTCACTAGTCCTGTGGTTGCCAACACCTGCTCTTGGGAAAGCAACTATAAAAATGAGACCATTAGCAGTTCTATAATAGAAGCAACATTTCTAGAAAGCTTAGAAATGAGACTTAGGGCTCAAAAGGACATGGAGAAAAGGACAAGAGAGCTATAAAAACAATCACTGTCCAGTAATATTCTAGACAACTTCACCCTTGCCATGCTGAAGACACAGATGTCTTAAACCGGAGGGTTTTTGAAGAAGGCTGAAGCTGAATTGGGACTTGGAGAACAGCAAGGAGGGCAAAGTACCAAAGAGAAACTGATATGTTTTAAAACAAGCAAATTATTTCAATCAGTCAGTGAAAAATTAAGGAAACTCAGAAATGAGGTTAGAAAAGCAGAGTGTTTAAAAATAAATACAAACAACAACAAAAAATAAAAACCCACAGAAGCTTCTTGATAGCACAGAAACTTCTTGATAGAAGTTAAAGACAGAGAAGCTAAATGTTATCTACAGTAACTAACACGTTACAATGTTACAATGAAGTTAAAAAGGAAAGGCCGAGATAATCTATGGCCAAGTTCATGATGTTTTGACCCTGACAACGCCACTGGCACAGAGGCTAGAGAGCAGCAGAAAGAGACATATTTAAGAAAAACTAAAAGCCCAACACCACCTGCTACTTTCACTGGTTCTTGAAGGCCATGTGAGATCTGAGTGACAAAATAAAGCCAAGCTCGCATGCTCACTTCAAATGACAGGCAATGCCAGCATGTTTACTAAAGAGAGATGTTTCTAGTCATTTCAGTGGTATCCCACAAGTCTTTTTAGGCTAAGCAATGTGGACAAGACTCTCTTGAAATTATTTGGCACAAAACACACGTGCAAGGTCACTGCCTTTGAGTAGACTATGAAAAAGTTCTTTTTACTGAGAAATAAAAGCATTAGGGGAAAAGGTGGAAGAAAATATCCTCTCCCTGCTAAATGGGACATAGAAGAAGGACTCAAGAAGATGGGCCTTTAATATGATGAAACTGATAGGAAATCATTACACCTGTCCTATGACACAAATGACCAGGATTTCTTTATTCCCTTGCCCTGTTGTATATGTTGAATATATGTATGTGTGTGTGCACGCATGCATGTGATTTCCACAACTTGAGCCATTACACATTTACTTGTTTATAATTTATCTTCTTCTATCTTTGTAATGTAAAATTCAGGAGGGCAAATACTTTGATCATTGCTTATTTCCAGTCATAAAACAGTGCTTGGCACATGATGGGTTCGCAAACATTGTTTGAATAAATGAATGGACAAACAAACAAATAAATGAATGAATGTCTTTTTTCCTCCCTATAATGAATTTAGCCTTGTATCTTCTTTCCCCAATTCCTGAGAACATCTAGCTCAGTTATAACAGATATGTTTTCCTCTTTAATAAGTAATCAAAAAGGCAGACATAAATTTTTGCTTTCAAGTTCAAGAAATAAAGGCATAACTAAAGTTATGAGACCTTTTGATCCAAACGTATGTTTTAATTTCTCAAACTTTACATTTATGCCTCTTATTTTTTCAGTATATACATACAAACCCATATACACATACATTATTTGTATTATTAGAAAAAGAATATAGCTCAAAGATATCAATGTACTGTAGAACAAAAATATGTCATTCTTGTAGTTTCAAGTATTGAAATTAGTTGTTCTCTTCACAGGAAGTTAAAAATGTCTGAATTCTAAAGATGAAACTTCCAACTTGGAACATTTTAATGAAGGGAGGAAAAACACA
Organism: Carlito syrichta; assembly: GCF_000164805.1. Classification (NCBI taxonomy): domain Eukaryota; kingdom Metazoa; phylum Chordata; class Mammalia; order Primates; family Tarsiidae; genus Carlito; species Carlito syrichta. The sequence continues at coordinate 302,793 of NW_007247456.1, forward strand.
GATTCTGAGCAGGTCTGAGGCAGACTCAAAGGCGTACTTGAAAATTATGCACTGTATTTGCCGAGGGAAGCATCTCCACTTAAAGTACATGCTTTATACACATGCTGACAAAATTAAGGGCACACCATCCTTTGGTGAATGAGAGCTTATTAGAAGTGCTAGCATGAGCCGTTTCCTTTTGTTCCCTGGAGAAAAGCTAAGGCATGAAAAATGCTCTGTTAATGAATAATATTAAGCTTGCAAATTTAAAATTTTAAGTCAGTAAGATTGATAAATTAAGTTTCTGATGGCAACACGATTCTTTTCTGTCGTGTACATGGTAGAGCTATATAACTGGAACACTTGTTTCCATCTTAAGGAGTGGGGAAGATTGATACAACGCTAAGATCCAGTATCACTAATTAGGAACGTCAGCAAAAGAATGTCTGCCTGAGTCAAAATAGCAAAGAAAGGTACATGAGACCCATCCTATCATTTTCTCCTTTGCCAGAGGGTGAGATAGGAACAGCCTTTCATATGTGTTCAGTACTTGCAATTTATAACACACTTCTTCACAGTCTACTACTTGAAGTAGAAGTAAATGCAGGCCAATACTTTTCATCACCATTTGATCAATGGAGAAACTGAGGTTGGGCAGGTAAGTAACCTCTCCTGTGCCACAGAGCCTTCAAGTGATGAAGTCAGGCCTCAAAAGCAGGCTGATATTTTTTCACAGTACAATGAGGCATTAAATCATAGCTATACAGGCAAGTACTTGCCTCTGCTCTTTCATTTTCCTTACATTATTTTCCACTTATGCTTTTGTAGATAGCGGTAAATAAATGAAATGCTCATTAGAGTCACAGTATGGAAACAGTCGCTTTTCCTTTTTGCAAGTATTATGTGTACCTTTCTTTGTGTATATGTGTTGGTACTAAAAGCACAGAAGAACACACAAAGTTCAAGTAATGAAAGTCAGGTTATGAGAGGAAAGATCACAAAAATGCCTTCATCCACTTGTCCTTTTGCCTGTACTCTGCCTTTTGAAACAGAAAAAAAATGTGTATTTCTTAGAGTGATTTTTATCATCTCCAAAACGTTTCACAATTAGACACATAAATTCTTTCAATGTGTTCTTAAGCAAGGAGGCCCCCTGGACCCAATCAAAGCTCCTAGGGGTTACCAGACACTCGACTACTTTACCGAGTCAGTTGACATTCTCAGGACAAAACAGCTCAATCTGAGATGTTACAGTAAAAACACTAGGTATCTTGGCAGAGTAGTTACCATAATATAAGCCTTATATAAAAGATATATAGAGAGAGTTCGATTCTTAAGTTTAGAAAAGTCTTCACAGTAAAGATATGAACGAAACCCATGGCCACATAACAACCTAAACAAAAAAAGCAAAAGAAACCTACTTCAGGAAGTACAAGGTCACACCTCACTTGCCCTCATGCTACAGTATATTATAGAAAGCATGTTGCTGCCCACCCCAAGCTGTCATGTTAATATATGAACAAAGTCTGTTTTTGCAACAATCTATGCACTAAGTATCAGATTCTGACAGGAAAAATAGAGGGAAAGACAAAAAGGGAAAGAAAATAAAGGGAGAGGGATGGCATGGATAGTTATGAGACGGGATTAAAGAAACACAACAACTAATAGAAAAAGTGAAAGTATAATAAACACAGATAACTTTGCATAGTCTCTCTGAGCCACGACATCAACCCTCATAGCTCTCACTCTCACTTGATTACAATTCATCCTCATTGGTCCATTCACTGAATATACTGTTGTTTCCTCAAGTTATTCCTGTCCATGAAAAAACTATTTTACTGATAATATAGGTGAAACACACCCCCAGGAAGCCTTGCCTAATGTCCCTGATTACAAGTCATATCTAACTCTGCTGTTCCCAACAAGAATTGCCTGAGTTTTATTATAATTCATTTCTCATATTTTAAATAACCTCATTAAATTTTTAAGCTTTTTTGAGGATGGAAAGCATGCCTTGTTTGTCTCTATTCACGCCAAAGCATCTATATCAGTGGTTGGAACAGTGGAGATATTTAGTAAAATTTCATTAAGTTGAATTCAAATACCAAAGCTGCTCCTTCCAATACTTACATTCTGAATTCTGTGTCCAATTCACTTAATCATGTATTCACTCATTCATTAACTAGTTATTACTAAGCATCCATTGCCTGCCAGGTATTGTGCTAGACTCCTAAAATACAATGGTTCCCCATGGAGATTACAGTTGAGTCTGGAAGGAAAGCAGTTATCAAGTGATTACACACATATACAATTATAAACTGTGATAAGTATTGCAATGGGTAAGTTTAGGGAGATTTCAGAACACCCTTTTCAACTCTAACATTAAACTTTCCAGAGACCAGTTATCAGAACACAGACATACGCAACTGTGATACAAATATAAAGAGGAGTCTGATGGCCCCTAAATGATGACAAATGCAGATCTATTGCAGTTTTTATTTGGAAATTAAGCAATATTATAAAAGAAGAAGTGAATGTTCTTCTTTAACCTATATCCATGCTTCAAAATGATTTTCTAAAATATTCTAACAAACACACACACACGTGTACACACACACATTATGGTGAAAAATTATAACTGACTTAGGACTTTGAAAATCTGGATTCAATCCATGACCTACAGCACACTGGTTGCTGACTCTGAACTTCCCCATCTGCAAAATGGAGACTATCATCTCTGTGGTGTCAACCACACTGGGTTGATGTGTAGGAATTCAATGATAGTACAGTATACACACATTTTCAAAAGTGAATGTTATTTGTATACAAAAACATATCAATACACACACACACACACACACACACACACACACTCACACACACACAAACTCTTTCTCTTTCTACAGAGAGAGAGAGAGAGAGAGTGGGCAGGGATGGAGGGAAGGAGACCAGGTTTTCTCCTTACATTATAATTTTCTTTTTCATCATGATAGTTTTTTAGTTGCTCTGTTGCTCTTCTTTACACAAAGTTTTCTATGCCTCTATAATATGGGAGAGGCAGGTAAGAGGATATAAAAGTCATTCTACCTGATTTCCCCAGTCACACCCAGAATAAACAAAAAAGTCAAACCCCAAAGGTCAAGCTGCACCACTAGATGATGATACTGATTTATATAACCTGTGGTAAAACTGGTATCAGCAATAAGTATCAGGAAAAAGTATATGACCTTAATGTGACCATGAATTGACATTTAAAGGAAATAGTCACATAATATTTATTTAATGTTTTGTCAGCAATCATACAAGAATATCAGATGTATACAACTGAAGCAGCATTATTTACATCTGGTTCCTATATAAAGTAAGTTGATGCGAAATCCTAGACTGCATGTCTCTTCTATGTCAATCATAAAGGACTATAAGAAACTCCTAGAAGGAAATGCTACTGCTTTATAAGTAGCAGTAAGATCATTTATTAATGATAACATTTAGTAAGTGCTTACTAAGTGCTAGTCACTATAAAAAATAGCTTTAAATGTAATACGTAACCTTCACAACAACCTAGGAAGTAGGAACTGTTATTATTTTGTGTTTTTTTAAGGGTGAGGACACTGAGACTCAGTGATGATCACTAACTTGTCTAAGGTCACATAGCTAACAATTACCAAATGTATTGAACAGCTATCATTTATCTGGCACTATGCCAGGAGGCAAGGAGAGCTGGGGAAAGGGAACGGTAGAAAGGAAGACACTGCTGATCCAGTGGAGTGTCACACACTGATTCTGCCCAAAGAACTTGCAAAGAATTAAAGGCATGAACATAAATTACTATAATCCACGGTAGAAAATTTTAAGTTCCACAAGAATTCCACAGTTAAGTTCAAGCTCTATGCTTACGAGAAAGTTTGTGTTTGAGTGTGGGGGCACAGATGCAATGACTTCTAGGCAAAATTAATTACAAAATTAAGTTGCTGAATAATCTTATCCTGCAAAATTTTAGACATGCTGACTGGGGAATGATTCATTTATAACAAGTCCATAACCTATGCATTCCCTGTGACTAACTCAGTAATACAGTTCAGAGTAACTAGACTGGAAGGTTCCAAGAGCAGTTAACTACGTCTGTACTGTATATGCAGTGTTTAGATTGGTCTTGTACACAGTAGTGTCAAGACATATGGAGTTAGATGTTCAATAAATTAGTGTGTATATTAATTAACTAAAAGGTAAGCAAAAGAATGAATACAGAAACATAAAGCCAGGTAAATACCATTAAGAAGTATATATTACATGGGAGTTCATGAACTCCAGTTTCTAACTTCTAAAGCCTCTGTCCTCATGTGTAATTTTGCAAAGATGAGTGCCAAGGGACTTTTTCTAGACAGCAGGTGGGAGTTCTTTTGACCAAGACCACACTAGTTACCTAACTGGGCAATGATATCAAGACTACAAGAAGTCAAACATGAACTTTTGTTTTATTCTCCACCATGGCAGGAAGCACAGAGTGAACCACAAAAGCTGTATTTTCTAAAACTTTTTTGAGAGCTATAAAGTAACTCTTTTGCAGAAGTTGTTGATTTTATACATGTGGAGTGTTTGGTGAGATTGAGGAAGCAAATGATGGTTGACTTCCTGGAGTGAGTCATGGCTGTAACCCCCTTAGACAGTATTAATAGAACATGGGGAAAATTTCCAGGAAACATCAATTACCACAACTACCAAAATAGAAAAGGTGGCTGGTGACTTAATTACTAAACTTTAGGGGAGGTACTCCCCTTTTTTAATCAGAAAAAGATAACAATAAATCAAACGAATACATTTTGAAACTAGTTAGCAACATTATTTCACAGTTTACAGAGTTATCTTTTAATCTTGCACTAAGGTTTTGCTTTAGCAGAATGACTATACATACTCTGAGCTAATTACACTTGAACCACAGTTCTGACACAAAATTACACTTTGCTTCAACACAATTAAACATATGCATTAAATGATTCATTTATCTATTTTTGCCTTGCTCTAAACTTTAAGTTAATAGAAATTTAATGAGCACCTATTATGTCACAGATTCATACTCCCTAAGAAACCAAGCACTAAACAAAAGAGGCAGCAACTCTAATAAATGTCCTAGCCTCTGTTCACCATTGTAACCAATTCTCTTCATCCTGATTGTAGATTATCCTGACATTAGGGCTAAGAAACTAGTTCCATTGTATAGCCTCAGAAAATGTAAAGAACTGTAGGTCCTCTAATAAGTCTAAAATCCTAAGCAATATTTATCCTACTCTAAAGGTATGCCATCTCTGGCTCTATAAAATCATCACTTCAAAAATTCATCTGTACCACATAGCGTAGTCATTCCATGTGCATACTCTGGGGCCAGAATGCAACTACTTAATAGCTATGTGATTCAGAGCAAGTTATTTTGCTCCTTAGGGCCTCATTTTCTTTATCTTTCAAATGAAAATTAATAATAGAACTATTTAATAATATTATTATGAGTATTAAATAAGAATATGTGTGGGTACACACGTGTGCATGCATAATATGTATACATACATATATATGTGAAGTACTTGGAACTGTCTGGAACATAATTAGTACTTTAGAAATGTTTGCTATTATTATTACCAAAGTTGCTCCAAGATTGGATTTTTCATGGATCACAGAAATATAATCAGGCTTCTCCTCCACCCTCCAGTTATACTGCTGTGGCTTGGTCATACATGTCAAGTCATCTCTGTATGTTTGCTTGTTTATGATACATAACTGTGCTTGGCCTTCCCGATCACCAAGAAACTACATAATCTAGCCCCAAAGGCAGTCCAGTTGGATCACAGTTGATCTGACTCCATTATCTATTTAAATTCAGGTGGGTGTGGATAAGAAAATAACTTGTCCATCCATCCCCACCCCCCTCACACATAAAAATCTTCTAACCTAATTCCAAATACCCTTTTGGTCCCCATGTACTTCATCATAGCCATCACATTTACTGTTGAATGAAATTTAATTAAAAGGATATTATAGGAAGTACCAATTCATGGAAGCTAGTAATAAACATGCCCCCGATGTCTTCAACATGTTTATCTCCTCAAAAAATTATCCCCATGAAGACCCTCATTCTGTTCTCTAACAGGAAAACACAAAAAGCAACATATATGACCAGTAGTATGGCAATAGTTAAATAAATAATAGTATGTCCACTCCAAAGACAACAGTGTCATTGCTAAACACAATGAAAATTCTCATTCTACTACATTAAAGAAAAAAATGAAAAATTATACATATCCTTGGTTACATATTACAAAAAGTATGAACATATCTTTATAAAGACTAAAAGGGTACAGAGAAAATAGAAAGTACAGAGAAAAAGAGACAAAATTATGGGTTTGTTGTTTTTAAAAATTGTCTTTCAGTTCTTATAAAATCATTTATGTGCATATTTAAATGTATGGTAACTCTTGAGATTTACCAAAAGTCCACAAAGAAAAAAAAAAAAAGGAAAGACTTATTTGAAAATTTCAAGTGCATATAAAATTATCCTAATAACAGAGACTTTTCCTGTGGAAGGATACACAGGCATTATTTAGCATACTATTCAAATGCAGGTACTTTGAAAAGGAAGTTCTATTATCCTCCTAGATCCATTTAGGCCTGAATCCCATAGAAGCAGCACTGTACCTAAGTCTCATTTATCAGCAGCATCACATCAAAGATCATCATCTTAATTTCTAATTATACCATGTGAACAGCTTTATAAATGGCTAAATGACATGTAATTCTTAATTCCAAGGAGTTTACATCTTTCACTTGCACTGTAGTTCTAGGCGTCATGCTGAAAGGCTGGCAGTCTTTTTTCTGCCGCTCTCTGATCCCTTTGGTAATCCCTACTGCACCTATGATATCTGCTACCCCATACACTTCATGCTCTCATGCCATCATAGTCACATGTCACTATCCCAGTTGGCCATCCCACCCCACACCCCATCCCCTCTCTACCTGCTTACCATCCCACTCCCCATTCTCCATCCCCAGCCAATCTATACCTACCTAATCTTTAAAACCCACCTACTTTTGCCTATCACAGCCTAAAATATATATTCTTTTTCAAAATTCCTACTGAACTTAAGCACTTAATTATTTTTTCTAATTAGTTCTTTATTTTTTTAAACTCATCAAAAGCCTTGACCCTTTCAAACAGAAACAAGGTCTTAAGTTTTGCTGTTGTTTTTCCTAAGGCAAATTAACAGTACTGGATAAATATTGGGTTCCAGGTAAATGGAGGTTGAAAGAATATTATTTGTGCATAGAAGATATCAAAAATAAACATGTGCTGTTTATGAAATGTATACATGTTTCTCAAGCAATACCTGTACTGTCCATTGTGATAATCAGAACAGAGAAACTGGGAAGTATTAAATCTGGGACTAAAAAATCAGGTTCTGTGTACTGACTTCCTAAACCCTAGTAGTTCCATTTCTCTTAGTCTCAATTTCTCCATCTAAAATGACAAGTATTAAAACAGATAATGCGAATTACAGCCATGACCTTAAATGATCCAGCTTACCTTCTTTGGGTCTGGAGTCAGGAGCTCTGTTATTTTGGTCTTGGTACCACAACTTTATAGTCAGAGATACTAGGTAACATCACCTCTAGATACTTCAGTTCAGTCATCTATAAAATGGAAAGAGTAACTCCTATTTACATATCAAAGGGGAGTTCTGAGGATCAAATAAAGTAATGGTTGTGAATGTACACTATGTAATATTAAAGAATTTTATTGGCTCTTATTATTGTTAACATTAGGTTTGGAACAGAGAAAGCATGGGAGTTCAATCTGTGGGAATGTTTCTCTAGAAGAGATCTATGGCAAGGAACCTGGTCAGGGAATAAACTTCCAGAGAGCAATACACCTTTCCTTTCTGCAATAGGAAAGTTTTAAAGAATTGGATAGTTGAGTGAGATATGTGATTGCCTGAAGCCTCTTCAAGGAAATGAACAAAATGGAAGCAAAATTACAAACACAACACCCTCAGATTAATTCTGGTTTTTGAATTTATTTCTCTGAACTGATTTAAAAAGCAAATCTTAGTCTGGTTCAGAAAGTAACATCACAGAGAACATTATTTCCAATATCCTCAATAATATGGAACACTTCCATGGTTTATAAACTACTAAAAGGTGAAATCAAGCTAAATAAAGTCCTATGTTAAGAAAAAAAAAAAACATACTTAAGCACTGTTTGTTTCTGAAAAGGCAACAGATATTAATTTGCATTTCCTTATTTACTTCCTCCCTGCCCCCTCAAAAGAAAAAAAATTAAATAACAACTTATGTTTATATAAGCATATGTCTCCAAGTAGCATGTAGTACTATACAGATATTATCAAATGAAGCCTCACCTGTCACTGGGCAGTGGGCAATGGGACATCATTAAGGAGCATGTCAGCTAGAAGAAAAATAGCTATAAAGTATAGGAATACTTAGAGGTAAAAAAATCAATCCTGGTGATTTCAACAAAGTCAAAAAACATACCTCAAGGAGGTAATTAAGATCCCATTCTTCCATTACTTGCAGCATATAAACGATCTGGAATGTCCTATCATTATCCATCTCTCCATGTTCGAGTCTTTTTCTTACCTCAAAATCCAGCACAAATGCTTCTTCCTTTCATACCAGTGTAGCATTCAGTCATGATGTTTCTAGTGAGATCAAATTATTCTTTTCTGACTTTTATTTTATTTCTTCCCTAAATATAGTGTTTAACACATTGTATCTTTTCTTGAAATTATTTTAATATACGTGCATGGTATACTCTTATACTGAACTGAGATATTTGAAGTTAGGAAAGAAGATTCAATCTTTTGTGTACATTTGTTCCTAACACAGATCCTTAAAGGAAGTAGAAAGTCTATCAGTGTTCTTTTTCTAGAACTGAATCTTGGAAATAAAGAGATTAGACACGATGATTTCTGGGGCCCCTTCCAGCTATCAATTCTAAGATGTTACAGTCAGAAGGAATTTATGACTTTATCTAATTCAATCCATCATTAACCACGGGGCTCAAAGTGAGAAGAGGATATGATTAAGTGCAACCAAGTCTCATGAGTTCAGTGCAGTGCTTCTTGGCCACACCATGGCACTGTTCTAAACTGTGGACAGTCCAAGGGAATTGCCTCAGGTTTATTTCCCTAAATTCCAAGCCAGAACAGGATCTTAGGATACATCTACTTGACAGGTGACAAGAAAATATTTAGCTTAAAAAGTCATTACTCTGAACATCACAGTGCTGGCCAAAGACTCTTCACCATGACTGAACTTGCGGCTTGGCACCACTTTAAAAAAAATTAAAATGGAAGGCAAGTGCTGATCCTAGACTAGTGTTTTTCAAACATTAGAAAGCAACTCATTAGAGGATCATAAAAATCAATTTAGTAGATCTCCAAAATTTTTTTTAATGAAACAGAATAGAAAACATTAGTTATATTATATAAAGAGCACATATTAAGTGAAATTTTCTTTCATATCTATCTATCTATATATATATATATATATACATGCATGTCATTGTCAATGTAAAATTTATTTCTTAATGCCATCATTGTCAAAAAGAAAAGTTTAAAAACCATTATCATAGACCAAAGTCTGTGGCGACAAATATTAATATAGAACTGACTAGTACACAATTAACAAGCAGGGAAGGCAGAAGCAGGTCTTAGGAGAACAATCAAATCACCCCTAGACTTCACATTCCTCTGAAGAGCAATCAGATCTTAATTTGAAAAATCAGACACAATGACATTACACTACCACCACCCACAGTCACCCCATTCTCTTCTTATGCTTTGGACTACTTTGTTTCTGTTTTAGAAGACAAGATTCCCTTTGTCCCTCCCTGCCCACCCTTTGCTTTTCTCCTTCTCTCTGAGAGAAGTTTAAAAGGTAAACAAACACACCAGAAGAGAGAGGAAGGCAGAAAAATAAAAGGTTTCAGTATTTTTCATATGTTTTTGTTTACTTATTTCTCCTTTTTTCCCTTATCCCTTGTTCCTTTCTTTCCTTTCTTTGTCTCCCTCCCTCGCTCCTTTACTTCCTCCATTCCACCTCTTCCTTTCTATCTCTAAAGCAAGAAATTCAACCCAGCCTATAGGAGTTGGCACAAATGAGAGTCATGTCCCTGAGTTCTTTCAGCAGACTTTCAGAATATTTTTTCTTTCTACTTCCCTGGCTGGATGGCCAGGTTTGAGTAATTTTCTCTTTCTCCTGGGGCTGGTTGCTAAGAGACACTCTATTACTTCTCTTTCTCTTATGACCCGATTACTGTGATCAGCAAAGACGGCATGCAGACAACATCCTGACATGGTTCATACAAGATCGCTGTGCCTGGTTACAAAATGATGGACTTTCTTAACCCTCTCACAACCATCAGAACAAGATTTCCTAAGTTCTTTTTCACAGAGTCAAAGGATTTCCCCATCTTCCTTTGAAATTGTGGTTGTGATAGATTGACTATCCAACATTAAAGCAGCCAACACTCAAATTGAAATACATTTCAGTTAAGGCCCCATACCGTCTCTTATATTCTTAATACAATTTTTTTTCTATTTTACAGGTAAATAAATAGGCCAAAAATTAATCTTCAGCCTGGATAAAACTCTTAAACAGCTTATTAGCCAGAGTCCTTTAGGACCCCCACCATTTTCTGGTATACAGAGCTACAGTGAAGATCATACCTTGCTGATTTCTAATACTACACAGCTCTTAGCAGAACACCTTAAAGTGCCCGGCACTCAGCACTCAATACAATTCAATGTTGAATGAATACATGAATAGGAATTCACACTGAGCTCTTCTCATCCTTTGAGACCTTATCTAATCCTCACACCCACACTCAGGAAAAGAAAATCAAAGGTTGTAAGGTTCTTTTAAAAGGTTCTAGTGCCCTCAAAACAGACTAGAAATTTAAAAACATCAAAAGTAAATGTAAGAAAGCAACAGATTCTGGATCTTCATCCAGTGATCCAGTGTATCATCCCTGGTTGATGTTTCACTCATACTACTTGGAAGATTCAGGTAGACAGTCACTCGTTATTCTGCTGGGCTCCCTACCACAAGGGTAACTACAAGGGTTTCAATTTGTACAAAATTGTTAGGCCTCCCAGAATCCTCCCCTGATTGATACCCAAACTTTTATCATTAGAACTTCCTGCCTTCAGCTTAAGGCTCTGATTTCTATTAAAAATGAAGTTCTTTGCTGTACAACCTTGGACTGCTGACATCCAAACTTGCTGTGTAAATGAGAGGGAAAATAAACTATCTTACTTTAAAATTTTTAAGAAGAGGTCTTTCTGACAAATTTTCACTTTGACATAATTTTATCTAAAATTTAGGCCTCTCACCTCTTGATAGAAAGGTAGATATATAAATAGATTATAGATAGATACCTGTATCTCAGTAGGTGCATATTTAACAAAGATTTCTGGTACAGACATTGGAAGTCATATACAAAATACAGTAGCAAGATCATGGGATTTGGATTTAGAGACAGCTGAATTCAAAGCCAAGATCCATTACTCACAAGCCATGAGACCTTGGACAACTTATTTATTATCTCTTTGAGCCTCCATTTCATTATTTGAAAAATGGAAATACTAGTACCAAATTTCAAATAATGCTACAAAGATGATATACCAGACACCCGGCATATAATAGAAACAAATTAAATGTTTGTTTAAGTTGTTTCAAGAATTCTACACATTTAGGAACATGAATGTATATTTTGCTCAAGTGTAGGAAAAATAGTGTTTAAGCATATTAGCCTAAAACGGGAGAGAGCATGTAGTCTGCTGAGAAAAGTGATGAGGGCACACAGAATGGGGAGCCCCTGGTCCATTTCACAACCTAACTAACTTCACGATACTCCATGAGAACAATTTTACTCCATGTCTTTCAGGAATAACCGAATTTACGCAATTTCTGTAGCTGAATCATACTTTCGTACAATTTTAGAGCAGGAAGGAAGTGAAGAGGTAATATTGTTCAATCACATTGTTTTACAATTTGGGAAAACAACCCAGGGTAGTTCATTGATTTACATAGCCCTTAAGTGTTCAGGGGAAGTGTGCTTTCAGCTTCAACTTTCCCTCCCGTTAGCTTTTGTCATGCACAGTGGATGCTTTTTTGATTGGCTGTCACCTACTTTTGAGTATGGCTAAGGTAAAATTAGCTTTATTCGGGCAGGCCTTTGTGTTCTCCTCTTTCAATTAGCTATCCATGCACAATTCTGAGATTATATTCAGAGCAAAGTCAAACTTTAGGATGGATGCTAGTATTAGCAAAAAATCATGGTTCTTTATACTCACTTTGGGAAAGAAATAACAGATTTTCCTAGGATTGGCTTATTTTTGAAAGCAGAGTGAAGAGTGCTTCTTTCTTACATGGTGCCCAGCTTCTAACTACAAGCCTTTTGTCCTCCATTCCCTCTATGATTCTTGCTTTGCCCCTCCTCTACTCCCTACAAAATACCCGGCGAAGGCATTAGACTACTACCAACAAGTCTCCTGATAGCTGTTCCAGAGAATAAAAATTTCTTGGCAGTCCAAAATGGGCACAGTCTTTAAGATATGTCTTCAACCTTGGGCTGACTGCTTTTCAGGATAAGATGCAATAATTCCAGATGACAATTTCAGGCTAGAACTGACAATAGCTTCACACAGGTTAATTTTTATCTGGGTTATATTCAATATAGAGCAAACTGCAAGAGATAAGCTGCTTAGGGATACTATAAATCCACCATTAGCAAAATGCAATGCCTCAAAGAGCCCCATATTTAAGGAAACTATGGCTGTAGCTATTTGAAACAATAAAATTATTTGGAAGCCAAGAACTTCGTAAGAAAAAAAGCACTTAATTACGTAATGGTTCAATGAATTGAAAGGAAAATTCTGAAAGAAAATCTATATACCAACAAATATCTACATCTGGGGCAGGGTGCAGGGGTTGGGGAAGACTCAAAGTCATCAGGGAGGCTGTAAAAGTGTCGTCAATTTTCTTGAAGTTGGGTTTACTATTATATTAGGCTTTGAGTTGTCTGTGCCTCCTAAGATTGCCAAGAAAGACTTTCAGAAATTTTAGGTGATGATCTTGCCAGTGTTTCCTCTCCAGATGTTTGTGAATGTTGAATCATCTGCATCTATTATCCTAACTGTGTGTTATTTACATTCAAAACAAACACATGGCATAATAAATCACAAAGGTAAGTATAAGAGTACAATGACTGTTGTCTCTTCATCATCTCAAATGTATAGGCTTAAAGAGTTTTGTTCATTTTTTCAATTAAATTACTTCAGTCACACAACAACCACACTATATAAGTGGCGGTGTGTAACTGCAGTGCCCAAATGACGGATCACTGGTATAGACAGAGCAAAGGTAACATATTATTCCACATTCTTGAAAAACTAAAAGAATAAAAATTAAAAAGCTGTAAGACAACTTAAATCCATAGACAAGATAAGCCAAGCACAGCTGTTAAAAAAATAAAAAATAAGCCAGGCTCAGTGGCTCAGCCTGTAATCCCACGCCTTTGGGAGGCTGAGGTGAGTGGATTGCCTGAGCACGCGGGTTCGAGACCCACCTGGGCAACTTGGCGAGACCTCATCTCTACAATAAGTCAAAAATGAGCCAGGCATGGTAGCACACGCCTGTAGTTTCAGCTACTTGGAAGGCTGAGGCGGAAGGATTGCCAGCACCCAGCAGGCAAGGCTGCGGTGGCCGGGAGCGGCCACTGCACTCCAGTCTGGGCGACAGAGTGAGACTCCAACTAAAAATAAATAAATAAATAAATAAATAATTAAAATTTTTTAAAAATCACAAAGGTAATTCTGATAATTTTCTTAATAATCTCAATCTAGCTGAACATGGAACCAACCATGTTGCCCATCAAAAGAGGACTGGATCAAAAAAAAAATGTGGTACATATACACAATGGAATATTACATAGTCATAAAGAAGAACAAAATCATGACCTTCACAACAACCCGGACAGACTTAGAGTATATAATACTGCGTGATCTTTCACAGAAAGAAAGAACTGAGTATCACATGTTCTCACTTACAAGTGGACTTTGAACAACTATCGTAATACTATAAGAAAAGGATTGACAGTAGCAGAAAACTGC
>NW_007247456.1:316974-365683 GCF_000164805.1 Carlito syrichta
GTACCTGCATAATGAATATTTGTATACCTAACCCTGAATTGTACCCCACAATTTTAAAATTAAAAATTTTTTTAAAAAAGAAAAAAGAAAAGGATTGGCAGTAGCGGGCATTGCTTGGAGGGGGGCGGGGAAGAGGGATTGGCAGTAATGGGAATCTGCCTAGGGAAGGGGGCATACCTCATCAATAAGGGTACTCGCATAATGATCATTTGTATAACTAACTAAAGATGTACCCCACATCTTTAAAAAAAAAAAGTTAAAAGAAAATAATAATCTTAATCTTGCCCTTACTATTACTCATTCTGGATTCTGTTTTTTTCCATTTATTTCCACAAAATTTAGATTTCCTTAGATTCCAAAAACTCCAACTATTTATTCAACTATAAATAAATACTATTTGACCTAATCAAGCGATGTAATCTAATCACAAGAAATGTTTTTAAAGACAGTTTTTGACTTTCCTAATCTCAGGACCCTGTATTCTTTTCCATTTATAATTTTAAAAAAGTCATTTCAAATATACACACGATTTTTAAAAAGTCAACCATAATGATATCATATAGAATAGTCCTATAAGCAAGTCTGATAAACTGTGTTGAGAAATGTACAGGCACTTCTTGGCACTTGAACCTCTGCTTAGGAATAGGGGTTCTCTGAGAGAAACTTGCCATTTTCTGTCTGCATTCAGTAGCATATCTTTGGTTCTGGGTTCTCACAAACAAAGACTTCCAGAATCGACTAAATTAAATAATGAAAGCTTTAGAGGCCCTGCAATGGAACTGTTCAGTTTAAAGGAAGAAGATAAGTCAGGATGAGGGAAATTACTTAATTTTGAAAGGCTTGAAGGGCTCACATAAACAAGAGAAATAGCCCTGTTCTCTGCACCTGTAAGGGTGGAACTAGGACCAAAGGTATATTTCATGAGTGGTAGGCTTCCCCTAAAAATGAGGAAATGCTTTTTATCTAAAAGTAACATGAGTGATGCTATAAATAAAATATGCTCCCACTTCCACTATATAGTAAAACCAAAGCAAACTTAAGGTTGCTTTATAGGACATATCTGTACCCAGGGGACTGTTGTTATTAAGCCTTAGGTCATTCCAGAGAGTTTGAGAGTTACTGTTTTGGCTTTGACATTGTTATTAAGACATAGAACACACCTATTGCTTAATAAATTTGTGCCTAGGCATTTTAAGGTTTATTCCCTCTGCAAAAGGGACTTCCACTATGTTTTTAACAGTATTGATACATATAAGAGTATCAGCATTTAATTTGAACTGAGCCATCTTAAAAACCTCAGAATTTTAATATGCTCAATAATAATTGTTGAATACATTCTCTGTGCCTTGAGCTTGTGTTAGGCACTGTCAATATAATGGTGAAAACAGAGTTTCAGTTTTCAAAGTCAAATAGTCTAGATGATAAGGGAACTCTAGCATTTATTCACTATAGTAAGCACTCATTTTATTTGATTGTCTGTAGGCTCTACACTGTTCCCTTCCCAGAGATTTACAACTCAAAGGGGAGAAAGGAGAGGTCCTAGCTGAGGGGGATTGGGTAACAATTATGGAGATGTGATTAGATTGTTTTAGTTTAGTTTCTTTTTTGGAGGGCAGATGCTTACAATTTTAAGGATTTAGTAAACTTCATGGCTAGTGACCCTGGATGCCTTATTTTGTCTTGAGGAGTTGGGTTGTACCTTTGGTGTGTGAAGGGAATTTTTTTTTTTTTTTGAGTCGGAGTCTCACTCTGTCACCCAGGCTGGAGTGCAGTGGCCACTCCTGGTCACTGCAGCCTCGACCTGCCGGCTCCGGCGATCCTTACGCCTCAGCCTTCCAAGTAGCTGGAACTACAAGTGCGCGCTACTACGCCCAGCTAATTTTTGATTTATTGTAGAGATGAGGTCTCGCCAGGTTGCCCAGGCTGGTCTCAAACTCACGGGCTCAGGCCATACACTCGCCTCGGCCTCCCAAAGTTCTGGGATTACAGGCTGAGCCACTGAAACTGGCCATGAAGGGAATTTTTTTTAACAGCTTATTAGACACAACTATCACGCCATACAATTCACCCATGTCGAATGTGCAATGCAATAGCTCTTAGTGCATTCACAGAGTTGCGTGTCTCTAATTGATTGAAGAACGTTTTCATCACTGAAGGCAGAATTCAAGTAAAAATAGACAAACTTTCAAAAAATCGGAACTGTCCAAAGACAGAAGGGCTGTTTCAGTGTTCTGTACTAGAAATATTCAAGATAAGCCTGAAAAACACCTTGCCAAAGATTGTAGCCACTCAAGTATAAGGTGAGAGATTGGCCTACCGGGTAGTTATAAAAATTGAGAGTGTTAAAAAAAAATAGTGCCTATTCCAGACCACTGCAGACATCTAAAACTCCCTAATATACAACACTGGCTATATTCTAGAAAGACTGTAAATTACAAACTCTAAAGTAAAAAGAAAATATGGTAAGGAACATTGGCATAACCTATTATACATTAGCAGAATCACAAAGGAAAAAAAAAAGCCTATGTGTTAGAATACTGGATGTAATAAAGTAGTTCAACTTGAACATGTACACATGAGGGACAGAGACCACAACTATCCAATTGGATGAACACAGAGAAAAGGGAGCATTCATTTCAAGATTCCAGGGAACATTACCTAACTCTACATTGAAAAAGGCATGCATTTTAGGTTGTTAGGAGTTCTTGTTATATTTCATCATCTTTCTTCTTAAAAAAGAAAGAAAGAAAGAAAGAAACACACAGAAAACTCCCCTAATCACAATCTCACCTATCCTAAAATTGCATTTTGTTCAATGTGATGTTTGCAAAATTCACTGGGATTCTGGGAACACTGGTGAAAGAGATGCCTTAGCGAAATTATTATGTAAAGAGAAAAGTGATGGCTTTGATATTGAACACAGCTCTTCCAAAGGCACAAAAGAAAAGACAGGCACTTAAAATAAGGTTAAAGGGTTCAACCTAATGCCTATGATTTCCAAGTACCATAGTCTGCTAACACTAGAAAACAGTCAATTTTA
Source organism: Carlito syrichta (assembly GCF_000164805.1). Classification (NCBI taxonomy): domain Eukaryota; kingdom Metazoa; phylum Chordata; class Mammalia; order Primates; family Tarsiidae; genus Carlito; species Carlito syrichta. The sequence continues at coordinate 320,015 of NW_007247456.1, forward strand.
GTACTTGAGGTTGTTTTTGAAAACCATACCATTGAACCTTGGTTTTGGGGTTTTTTTTTCCTTCTACTACATCTTTTCTCTTCCTTAGTAATTGCTGATGATCACTACCAAGATACCCTACAACCACAAGGAATAGTGGTAATAATGTTGGTACAACCTGGGAAGGGAAAGGTCCACCTCTCCCCCTCAGAGGCCCAGGAGGAGACAAAGGCAAATGGGGATCAGAGAGGTAAATGCATTGACCAAGACCAGAGTAAAAGCTGGTATTAGCCCCAAGAGAAAAATGCAGAAGTTCTGATTCTCAGCATTTATTGTAAACCACCAGCCATTCTCACTTCCCCTGCCAACAGAGTTGACTTTGGCCTGTGAGGGAAGAACTAGTTTCACAAACAATTATCACAATAAGATATGAGGGTGGGGTACAAAGGGGACATAACCTCAGTGGACTGCTTTTTGGCCAAAGGATCACTGTCAGGCTTTAAAAAGAAATTAATTTGTTCCTTCAACTGTTTACTAGACCAGTTTATAATAAAATCAAGTTGGCAATTATTGGTTGTATTGATGTGGCTGAATCTTTTGTTAACGAATACAAAAAACTTAAGAGGATGGAGAGAGGTATACTTGACCCAAACAATTAACTTTCAAAATATAAAAGTTGCCATAAGAACCACCACAAACAAGCCAGGCAGGAAAGCAAAAGGGGATTTTCTACAGCTATTAATTGTCACATTACTATTATTACCATTATATAACACAGTAGCATATGGGGAGCATTAAATAGCGTGTTTTCCAAAGAGACTGACTCTGACCAACTGGGTTAGGCAAGAGCCTCTTCAATTCAAAACCTATTGCTCCTTAAGGCTTGCATTCTGCCTTGGATAAACACAGTGGCAGACTCCAGTTGAAGGGATGATTCTTCTTTTTTGAAGGGAGGTGGGATAGAGCAATTGCCAGATGTTTGCAATTTTAGCTATAAAAAGATGGCTGCTTTCCATTCCTGAGTATGTTGGATCTTTTTTCTTTCTACCCCAGCTATTGTGGTTCACTAAAATAGGCCACTGCACTGATGAATCATCATTCAAAACTGCAATAATGGAAGCAGAACAAATATGACATTTTAAAATCACATAAAAGAAAAATAAATAAAAATGTATGGGTAATAGTTATATGCTAAGCAACAGAAAGCATTGCAGCCTAAGGAGCTCAATTTTGGTTCAGAGGAGTTATGCCTGACTCTCCTCAGGACTACATCCTATCAGTAGGACCCCGGTGCAAGCAGCCTCATCAGTTAGGCTTGATCTCCTCAACTGTAAAATGGGGATACCATCCCTATCAGCAGAAAAAACTCATACCCTATTCATCTCCATGCCCTGACTGACATATGGGAGATGTTCAAATATTTATTGTGTGGATAAAAACAAGGAAAACATACACGAATGTGTTTAGAAATCATATATAATAATATAACTACATGTCCACAATATACATGATATTTTATAGACATTATACTTTCTAGTCTAATTATTAGAACCTTCTCCGCCACCACACACTCAGTTCTCTCTTCCAACACTGTTTACTAAATTTGTTTGGACCAAAAGTGAAAACCTTGTTTTTGCTTTTATTTTTTTTTTTTTGAGTTGTAGTCTCACCCAGTCCCCCAGGCTAGAGGGCAGTCGGTCACCCCAGCGTCTAACTGCTGGGCTTAGGTGATCCTTCTGCCTCAGTCTTCCAAGTAGCTGGAACTATAGGCACATGTAACCATGCCTGGCTAACTTTTTAATTTATTGTAGAGATGAGGTATCGCCAAGTCGTCCAGGTTGTTCTCAAACCCATGGGCTCAGGCAATCCCCTCACGTTGGCCTCCCAAACTGCTGGGATTACAGGTTTGAGCCACCACACCAGGCTTTATTTTTAAATTTAAACTTGAGAGACTGGTAACCTCAGGGGTGTTACCTTCCTTAATAAGTTAAGCTAAAAGCCTCTTTGAAGGTCTAGGAACATTATAGACCCTTTTCCTGAAAAAGGCTTGCACACAGACTAAGTTTAAATATAACTTCAGGAGACAGGCTGAATCCCAAATATGAACCACAGAAATGAATGGAACCCAAGATAAAACCTCTAACTAAATTATTTTTTCTGAGATTATGTAGTTAATAATCCCTAAAAACCTTTCTATGTAATGTGACATTTTTGAAAATAAAAAGATTACATTAGTAAAAGTTAGATTTATTTCATAAAATGTTCACCTACATTATTAACCTCAATTATAGTTCAATAATAAAAATACTTCTCAAGGAGATACTATAAGTATGAATCCTTTCTTTTTGTCCACATTGACATAGTACAAATAAAGTAGACCTCTTTCTAAGAAAGGAGTTGTGCAAATTCAAAAGAGGACATATCAACGTGTCATAATTCTAGCAAGGACAAACATAAAATAAGCCAATTCTACAATGTGAATCGGCAAAAACATTAAGATAGTACAAAAAAAATAAAACTAGTATTATTTTGTAAATGGTCAGCATGAGCTCTATTAAATGTTAGGATGAAAAATATACAAATTCTCAAAAAAAAAAACCCTACAGATTGTGACTTCCAGAGCTAATGTTCATATTTCAGTAATAATAACAATAACAATGATAATGGCAGTTTCCGTTAATTTAGTCACTATTTTGTTGCAAATTCGATGCCAATTTAGGACTTCATTTAACTTTGAAAACACTCTTTGAGATATATACATCTCTAATTTAAAGTAAAATCATATCCAGAGAACTTAGGTAGCTACTTATCCTAGTGAGCCCAAGTTCTCAAAGAATGTAGAGGTAAAATTTAAACATGCTTAACCACAGCCTTCCCTGAATCTTTCCTTTTTGTGGCCTTCCAATACTATGTTGGTCCCAAGTAAATGCTTCCTTCTGAGTCTTCTGGTAGCAAAGAGTCACTTCACAAATAGAAGTTGTTAGTGTTAACTGACCATTTTTATATGTCAAGTTTCTAATGAAAATATAAACTGCTGGGGCTAAGATGTGTTTTTACTTGTCTACTACTTATTCGATAAAAATGGCCTGAGATGGATCTGAGTTAATGCAGAAGTCGTGATATGAAAAAGTAAAATCCGTCCACCAAGGACCACATTAAGTGGGCATGTATGACACTTCATGTCACTTCAAACTGTGATCTTTCTAAATATGATAAACTTCATAAAACCTAATGATTTCTTTCTCAACAAGTAATTTTATAGAGGAAGAACTTAAAACCAAATCATTATAACATACAAGCACCAATCAATAACAGAAATAATGGCAAATTAAAATGTCACTTTAATTTCATTTTAGTGTTATAAAACTACCAGTGGTATCTAACAACTTTAAGCAAGATGATATAATTCACCAAATTAACGAAAATTTCAAGTGGTTATCCCAAATGTTTTTTGAAATAATGTCTCCTTGGTACTGCGTCTCCTTTTAGAGTCTATATTGGCTTTTTCTTTTTTTTTTTTTTTAGTTAGAGTCTCACTCTGTCACCCAGACTGGAGTGCAGTGGCCACTCCCGGCCACCGCAGACTTGACCTGCTGGGCTGCGGCGATCCTTCTGCCTCAGCCTTCCAAGTAGCTGGAACTACAGGCACGTGCTACCACGCCTGGCTAATTTTTGATTTATTGTAGAGATGAGGTCTCACCAAGTTGCCCAGGTGGGTCTCAAACCTGCGGGCTCAGGCAATCCACTCACCTCAGCCTCCCAAAGGTGCGGAATTACAGGCTGAGCCACCAAGCCCGGCTTATATTGGCTTTTTTATATTTTCATATATCATACACATACATGCACAGATGATGAAATCTAAGTAATTTTCATGTGTTATTTGGGTGATGTTAATTTTCTTTTTTTTTTAATACTTCATTTTATTTTAACGACGTGAGGTCCAAGTCAGCATTAGGTACATCTATGTAATCTAGGAGCAGGTGAAGTTTGAGCCTGCAACTGGTCCTCACTTCCCCTGGTTTAGTATCAGGTAGCCTTTATACTGTTATGTGTGTGTCATCCCCCCCGCCCCCGTTTTCAAACAGTTCCGATTAGTAATAATGTGGAAAAATAATAATAATAAATTTTCTTTCTCTTAAATAAAAAAAGTACCATTAACATGAGACACAATGTAGTGCTAAAGAAAAGTTATCAACTTGGATTTAGATTCAAATCCCAGCTTTGCCCTATGCTAGCTATTTCACTTTGTGTACATTACACTCTCTGCAGACTGAGGGTGATGATAGCTCTCTTTTTTCAGTGGAACTTAAAAGATTAGGCAAGTAGTAAAGTGGACTGTAGATGATGCAGGCTAATTAATCCACTAAAAAGTTTTCACATCCATAAGACACTGTTCTGTCAGACAACTTGTTTTGGTAATAATAATAATCAATGATTATCATAGTGTTTATTCTATATAATACTTTACTTAGGGGAAATATTGAAATCTGATCAAATCAAATATGGCTTCTTCATTTATTAGCCTCACCATGGGTCCTGTGAACCATGGATTTTTCATTTGTCTTTAGGAACCATAATAGTGTAGGAACTAAAATAATGTTATAAGATACTGTGGTGAATATACTAGATATTATGTGAGGAAGTGCTCTAAAACTCTATTCACATGCATGTACCCTCATATACACAAATATTTAAAATTGCAAGTTGTAATAACTGTTTCATAATAAAATCTTTCTTTCATTGCTTCCTTGTTTTCTCAGAATCACCCCAATATGCCGATAAGTAAGAAAGCAAAGCAGAACAAAAAATGTTTATGTTGGTTCATACCTCACATTCTTAAGGGTATGTGTTTGACTAGGTAAAAAGACTGCCTTGAAATAGTTTTAAGAGAATTAAGAAAGAGAGTTGCTTCTTGCCTCTTTTTTGATTTCCCATCTGTATGTACAGAAATATTTTATTCTAAAGTATAACAGACAAATGGGGAGAGGTAACAATGATACCTCTGTCCAGGACTTCTGGTGAGGTTTCTTCTTGTCTGTGATTTGGTAGGATTGGTATGCTATTTATTAGTCCTTCCTCTCTGTAGCTGGAGCTACTCCCAGAGGTAGGTTTCAGCTCATATCAGAACATTTGAGTCTACCCATAGTCTACTGATACTACAAAGCTCCCAGGATCCCAAGTGCACTGCTTGAGGACATCAGTAAAGAACTGCCAAAATGACAAGGGTCACAATGAGTGTCATTCTCTGCTTTTGCACATGCTGTTCCCTTTGCTTGGCATAAGTTCTGTCCACCTTCCTTTCTTGCCTAGTAAACAACTAACTCATTCTCCAAGACTCAGGTCAGATGTCCTCTTCTTTGGAAAGCTTTCTCCAATTTTTCCTACAAGATGTCCCTCCATATTATTTTATGGCAATAAATTTATATATGCAACCTTATGGGTGTGTGGTGCCTGTTATATTTCTATCTTAACTAACAGACCATCTATGCTGTTTGAAGATGGCAAAATATAGAACAATGTAAAGAATAGGCAATAAGGGAGAATGATGGAAGGGCAAAGTGCTAGGAAGTGCAGGGTGCCACATCTCAGTGACCTATATTCCTCTACCCCAGGTGCTGCCCTCAGCCGTCCAGTCACTGACTGCAGTAATTTTAAGAAAGGTGATAAAAATACCATACTATTTTTTTTTTTTACAACTTCTAGGGCCAATTGTTCTAGGGTATGATTTCTTTATATGGTATATTTGCCCACAGGCTCAGGTGTCAGATTTATTTTTATAATATCCATAATGAATCCATTTATAGATAGTTTACATAGGCTTGCCGTGACCCAAAATTGCCTGAGACTTCAGGCACAGCTACCTGAACTAACACAATAGCAAGTGCCATATAACGCAGAAGCTTGGGCATTGCTGAGGCATTCTAAAATTATTAGTTTTTTTTATTGTTTTAAATTTTTTTTTTCTGTTTTGGGGTCCCAAATAAAATTACTTGAGAAAAATACTGAAAAAACTGGTGTCTATGTAGAAAGCACAAAAGGAAAAGAACAGCAAGATAGATGCTCTGGGTTCCTGAATCTGTACATTGTTCACATGATAAAAGTTGCTTTAGACTTCAAAAGCTACTGTCATTAAGGGAAAAAGAGTACACTCACAGGATCTGGAGAAGGTTCAAAAGGCATTAAAGCACTGGTCCCAGAGTTAATGAAATAAATGAGTGGTTCCCACAGTTAAGTTGAGCATCTGCAGATTCTTGGGGCCCATATCTTCAAATTCTGATTCTGTAGGACTGACTTGGGACCTAGTATCTATTTTGTTTTTTGTTTTTGTTGTCTTTTTAAAAATGTTCTTTGAAAATCACTGGATTAAACCATACATTATTGCAGTGATCTTAAAATGTACAGTGCAGGCAATTCAGATTACATATAAGATTGCACTTTGAGTAGGAGAATAAAACATTAAGAAATATATATGTATTTTTTTATCTATTATTAAATGTTTATAAAATTTGGAAATATAGACTCACAGAAAGTTACAAAAATAGTAGAGTCCCATATACATTTTTCCCAGGTTCTCCCCACAGTAACATCTGATATGGCTATAGTCATTGACATTGTTACGTTACTGTTAAATACACCTTACTCAGTTTTCATCATTTTTAACCTGTATTCCTTTGTGTGTGTATATAAGTTCCACATAATTTTGTCCCAAGTATAGATTCAGGTAATCTCCACTCCAGTTAAGATACAGAACTGTTCCACCACTACAAAAAGACTGCTGTTGCTTTTTCTTGGTAAGGACAACCATTTCCATTCCACCCCCTGTCTCTGCCCCCTAGCAAGCATTAATCTGCCCTCTATCTCTAGAGCTTTGTCATCTCAAGAATGCCTTATAAATGAAATCATCCAATAAATGTAACCTTTTTTGAGACTGACTGTTTTTTTCATTAAGCACAATGTTTTTGAAGTTCAGGTTGTTGCATGTATCAAATGATCATTTTTTAAATTATTGCTGAATAGCATTATCGCATTGTATGAATGCAACAAACTTTGCTCAAACATTTGCCCATTGAAGACACTGGGTTGTTTCTTCTGTTTTGTCATTATGGAAAAAAAAAGTTGTAATGAATATTAATGTATAGGTTTTTATGTGGGCATAACTTTTCATTTCTCTAGATTAAATGCCAAGAGTTGCAACTGATGAATCATATGGGTAATACATGTTTACTTTCCTTTTTTTTTTTGAGTTGGAGTCTCACTCTGTTGCCCAGACTGAAGTGCAGTGGCATGCTCCCAGCCACCGCAGCCTCGGCCTACTGGGCTCCAGCGATCCTTCCGCCTCAGCTTTCCAAGCAGCCGGAACTACAGGCACATGCTACCATGCCTGGCTAATTTTTGATTTATTGTGGAGATGAGGTCTCACCAAGTTGCCCAGGCGGGTCTCGAACACGCGGACTCAGGCAATCCACTCACCTCAGCCTCCCAAAGGCGCGGGATTACAGGCTGAGCCACTGAGCCCAGCTAACAAGTTATTTCTATTATAGTAAGAAATTAAATCCCAAGAGGGCAGGGATTAGTCTCCATTTTGCTTACTGCCATTACTTCAGCCTCTGGAAGAATATCTGGCACAAAAACGGTTTTCAGTAAATGACTGTTGAATAAGAATATAACAGTAATTCCTTAGTTATTAAGGTATTTTATGGTTTAAAAACATTTTCATACTTATCATTATGTTTGGTCCTCAAAACCATCTTGTAAGATAATCACTATTCCTAGCTAATTTTATAAATTAAGGAGACAGTGGAATAGAAAAATATCATGCCTAAATCCAACTGGTGAAACTGAGGTTTGAAGGTAAATGCCCTGACCGTCAAGCCAGGGCTGCACCTTGGAACTTCTGAGTGCCAGTAAGACCCATAAATATTTGGTAAGATCTGATACCACTCCAAAAATTATAAGTTATTTTCTTTGCTGAAAGATACAGTGCAAAGATCAAATTAATACAATTAATATCTGGTCCTTTAATGAATGAACAGCTCATCTATTTTTTTCCCCGAGGACCTGAAAATGAAAACTCCACTGCACAGTGATGAATGAGACTCTGGATGCTCACTCTGATTTAGAAAAGGGGCATGCCAGGAAAACCTGAGTTTCGTTACCTGAGTTTTGTTAGAGTTCCCAATATTACCATGAATCTGCAACTATCCTCAAGGCACATCGTGCATAATTGTAACAAACGTCTGAGATACTGTAACTGCTCATCTGTGATCGCTGGCACTTTAACAGGACTTTCAGGGCTACAAAAAGATGTTTTCCATTTGTATCTCAAAAGTGACAAGCAAGATTATCCTTGCATGGAGAATAAATACTATAGGACCCCAGAGACAGAAATCACTGGGAGCCTAAATATGCAGTTATCACTTGTTTTCTACCACTGATTATTCCAGGTTTAAAAAAGAAATAGTTGTTCCTAACGGTAAAAAGAGAAGCAGCAACAAATTGACCTCTGAGTTCAAAACAAAAATGATGGGGAAAATTTGCTGTAAATCATTCCTTTAAACATATTGCTGATATTGACCCTAACAACATTACAGCCAAGGTCTTAAATACCCAGTAACAAACCTCATCGAGGAAAAAATCAACAAAGAGATCCAGAACCTCAATTTGACACTTGACCAAATGGACTTAATAGATACCTACAGAATACTCCACCCAATAACCACAGAATATACATTCTACTCATCACCACATGGAACATACTTCAAAATCAATCACATCCTCAGCAATAAATCAAGCAAAACCAAATTTCATAACATCAAAATACTGCCATGTACCTTCTCAGACCAGAGTGCAATAAAAATAAATATCAACACCAACAAAATTCCTCTAAAATCTACCAAGGAATTAAACAGCATGATGCTGAAGGACTACTGGGTCAACACAGAAATCAAAACAGAAATTAAAAGATTCCTGGAAACAAATGAAAACAAAGAAACATCTTACCAAAACCTCAGGGATGCCATGAAAGCAATTCTAAGAGGGGAACTTATAACTCTACAAACACACATAAAGAAAATGGAAAGATCACAAGTCAACAGCCTAACAAATAACCTAAGGAAGCTGGAAAGACAAGACCACCAAAGTCCCAAATGTAGCAGAAGAATCCAGATCACCAAACATGGAACACAAAAGACAAAAATATTATAGAAAAAAAATCAACAAAACAAAAACCTGGTTGTTTGAAAGAATAACCAAGATCGATGGACACCCTAGCCAGAATGACCAAGAAAAAGAGAGAGAAAGCCCAAAGAAATACAATCAGAAACGCAAAAATTCAAATCACAACTGAAACTGGAGAAATACAAAAGATTATCAGAGATTACTATGCATACCTGTATGGAAACGAACATGATAATCTGAATGAAATGGAGGATTTTCTGACATCACACACCCTCCCAAGGTTGAAACAAGAAGACATTGAGACACTAAATAGACCAATAACTACCCTGGAAATTGTCTCCATCATAAGAAAACTACCTACAAAAAGAAAAGTCCTGTACCAGATGGCTTTCCAGCAGAATTCTACAAAATGCACAAGGAGGAACTGGTACCAATCCTATTAAAAATACCCATTAAATTGCCAGAAGCATTCTTCTCAGACGTGGAAAGGACAATACAGAAATTCATATGGAAACATAAACAACCGCGAATTGCCAAAACAATCCTCAGCAAAAAAAGCAGAGCAGGAGGCAACACACTCCCAGACTTTAAACTCTATTATAAAGCTACAATAATCAAAACAGCCTGGTATTGGCATAAGAACAGGCATATAGATCAATGGAACAGGATAGAGATTCCAGAAGCAAAATCTCAATTTCTCAATCAACTCATCTTCGACAAAGTATCCACCACCAACCACTGGGGAGAGGAGAACCTATTTAGTAAATGGTACTGGGAAAACTGGCTGACCACAAGCAGAAGATTAGAACAAGATCCCTACCTATCCCCATAGAAAAAAATCCACTCTAAATGGATCAAAAACATAAATGTCAAACCTCAAACTATAAGAACCTTAGAAAATGCAGGAGACACCCTTATGGAAATTGGAACTGGCAAGCAATTCCTGATCAGAACCCCAAGTGGCCATGCCGTAAGAGATAAGAAAGACAAGGGAGACTCATCAAACTGACAAACTTCTGCAAAGTCAGAGAAATCATCAAGAGAGCGAGGAACTAGTCTACAGACTGAGAAAAAATATTTGCCAACTGTATGTCTGACAAAGGCCTAACATCTAGGATCTATAAGAAACTCAAATGTGTCGAAAAGAAAAAAACAAACAGCCCCATTACAAAGTGGGCAAAAGATATGAATAGACAGTTCTCAAAAGAAGACATATGAGCACCCAACCGATACATGGAAAAATGCTCAATCATCAAAGAAATGCAAATTAAAATCACACTGAGATACAACCTAACTCCAGTCAGAATGGCCAATATCAATAACTCAAAAAATAACAGATGCTGGAGAGGATTTGGCAAAAAGGGAACACTTCTACACTGTTGGTGGGAGTGTAAACTAGTACAGCCTCTGTGGAAAACAGTGTGGTGATTCCTAAAAGTTCAAAAATCGACCTTCCATATGACCCCGCATTCCCCCTACTGGAAATATACCCAGAAGAATTCAAATTACTCTATAAAAAAGATACCTGTACACGTATGTTTATTGCAGTATTATTCACAATAGCAAGAACATGGAACCAACCATGCTGCCTATCAAAAGAGGACTGGATTAAAAAAATGTATCTACACAATGGAATATTACACAGCCATAAAGAAGAACAAAATCATGAACTACACAGCAACCTGGATGTTCTTAGAGTCTATAATACTGAGTGTTCTTTCACAGAAACAAAGGACTGAATATATCACATGTACACACTCATAAGCAGACCTTGAAAAATCATAATTCTATAAGAAAAGGATTGGCAGTAGCGAGAAACTGCCGGAAGGGGGGCACACCTCATCAACAAGGGTACCTGCATAATGAATATTTGTATACCTAACCCTGAGTTGTACCCCACATCTTTAAAGTAAAAAAGAAAGAAAGAAATACAGGTAATTGAGAAAGATGGAATTCTCCCCAAATCATTTTATGAGGCTAACATCATACTGATACCCAAACAGGTAAAGATCCAACAAAAAAAGAGAACTACAGGCCTATATCCCTAATTAACATAGATGCAAAAATTCTCAACAAGATTCTAGCAAATCAGATACAACAACACATTTTAATAATTATCCACACCAGGCTCAATGGTTCAATCTGTAATCCCAGTGCTTTGGGCGGTTGAGGTGAGTGGGTTGCCTGAGCCCACGGGTTTGAGACCCACCTGAGCATATTGGCGAGACCTCATCTCTACAATAAATCAAAAATTAGCTGGGCATGGGAGCGCGCCTGTAGTTCCAGCTACTTGGAAGGCTGAGGCAGAAGAATCGCCGGAACCCAGTAGGTTGAGGCTGCAGTGGCCAGGAGCGGCAACTGCACTCCAGTCTGGGTGACAGAGTGAGACTCCAACTCAAAACAAAAAAAAACAAAAAAAACAGAATCATCCACCAAGCAGGCTTCATCCCCAGAATACATAACTGGTTCAACATTTGCAAGACCATAAGTGTAATTAAATACATCAACAGATGTAAAAACAGGAACCACATGAATATATCATTAGATGCAGAAAAAGTTTTTGATAAAATCCAGCATTCCTTCTTGATAAAAACCCTCAAACACCTAGGTAAAGAAAGATACCTCAAAATAGTAAGCACCATCCACAATAAACCCACAGCCAATATATTGCTAAACAGACAGAAACTGGAAACACTTCCCCTGAAAACCAGAACAAGACAAGGCTGCCCACTCTCACCCCTCTTGTTCAACATTATGTTGGAAGTCCTAGCTAGAGCAACTAGACAAGAGAAGGAAATCCAGGTTATCCAAATAGGAAAAAAGGAAGTTAAGTTATCCCTCTTTGCTGACAATATGATCCTATACCTCGCAAATCCAGAAGAATCTGTCAAAAACCTACTTTCACTGATAAAAGATTTTGGCAAAGTCTCGGGGTATAAAATAAATTTGCAAAAGACAGTTGCATTCTTATACATGAACAACAGGCAGAGAACCAAATAAAAAGCACAATCCCATTCACAATAGCCACAGACACACAAAAATGAAATACCTCAGTGTCTTCCTAACCAGAAAACTATAAAACATTGCTCAAAGAATTCCAAGAAGACACAAACAAATAGAAAAATATTCCATTATCATGGATACGAAGAAACAACATTTTAAGATGTCCATCTGAGGCCGGATGAGGTGGCTCATGCCTATAATACCAGTACTTTGGGAAGCCAAGGTGAGAAGATTGTCTGAGCCCATGGGTTCAAGATCAGCCTGGGCAACTTGGCGAGACCTCATCTGCACAATAAAACAAAAAATTAGCCAGGCGTGGTAGCACATGCCTATAGTTCTAGTTACTTGGAAGACTGAGGCGGAATGATTGCCTGAGCCCAGTTGGTCAAGACTGTGGTGGCCGTGAGCAGCATGCTACTGCACTCCAGCCTGGGCAATAAAGTGAGACTCCAACTCAAAAAAAAAAAATTTCCATCCTACCAAAGGCAATCTACAGATTACCCATTAAATTACCAACTTCATTCTTCTCAGACTTGGAAATGACAATACAGAAATTCATATGGAAACATAAAACGACCACAAATAGCCAAAACAATCATTAGCAAAAGAAACGAAGCAGGAGCTACCACACTTCCAGACTTTAAACTTCACTATAAGGTTACAATAATCAAAACAGCCTGGTATTGGTACAAGAATAGGCATATGGATCAATGGAACAGGACAGAGATTCCGGAAGCACAACCTCAATTCCTCAATCAGCTCATCTTTGACAAAACCTCCAACAACAACCATTGGCAAGAGGAGAACCTATTCAATAAATGGTACCAGGAAAACTGGCCTATCACATGCAGAAGATTGAAACAGGACCCCTACCTATCACCATACACAAAAATCAAGTCTAAGTGAATCAAAGACCTAAATGTAAAACCTCAAACTATATGAACATTAGAATATGCAGAAGATGCAGGAGACATCCTTATAGAAATTGGAACCAGTAAACAATTCCTGATCAAAACCCCAAGTGCCCATGCCATAAGAGATAAGATAGGCAAGTGGGACCTCATCAAACTGACAAGCTTCTGCAATGCAAAAAAAAAAAAAAAAAAAAACCATCAAGAGAGCACGGAGACAGCCCACAAAATGGAAAAAAAAAATACTTGACAACTGTATGTCTGACAAAATCCTAACATCCAGGACCTACAGGGAACTCAAACATGCCAAAAGAAAAAAGAAAAACAGCCCCATTAAAAAGCGTGCAAAAGACATGAATAGACACGTCTCAAAAGAAGATATATGGGCAGCCAACAGACACATGAAAAAGTGTTTAGTTTCACTAATCATCAGAGAAATGCACTTGATATACCACCTAACCCCAGGAAGAATGGCCATCATTAATAAAAGGAAAGATAACAGATGCTGAGAAAAAGGAATGCTCCAACACTGCTGGTGGGAATGCAAATTATTGCAACCTCTTTGGAAGACAGTTTGGCAATTTCTAAAAGAACTAGACATTGACACTCCATATGATCCACCAATTCCCCTACTGGGAATGTACCTGGAGGAATTCAAATCACGCTACAGAACAGATGCCTGCACATGCATATTTATTGCAGCATTATTCACAACAGCAAAAACATGGAACCAACTGTGCTGCCCATCAAAACTAAACTGGATTAAAATGTAGTGTATATACACAATGGACTGTTACACAGTCATAAAGAAGGACAAGCATATGAACTTCTCAGTAACTTGAATGGATTCAGAGTCTATAATAATCAGTGATGTATCACAAAAACAAAGAACAGAGTACCACATGTTTTTACTCATAAGCAGACGCTGAACATTTACCATAATACTATAAGAAAGGGATTGGCAGTAGCAGGATACTGCCTGGGTGAGGGGGGGGGGATACAACATCAATAAGGGAAAGTAGGAACCAAAGGGGGGCCCAAACTTGACCACTTGTATACTAATCCTGAATTGCACCCCATATCTTTAACATAAAATTTTAAAATTTTAAAAATAAATAAATATATATATATTGCTGTATGTTGTCATCCATTTCCTTCACATGTTAGTTATCTGCTGAGAAAAAAAATATGACCTACCTAACCAGAATACATAATATCACAACATTAGTGGCAAATTATCCACCAATAATGCAAGACTCATCAATTCCTAGAAACTAATCCCCAAATTTGCCTGTTTCTGTAAACAGTGTTGGTGCCATGGGATAGAAACTTGTGTTCTGAACCAGCTCAGCCCCAAACTCTCGAGTACATCAGCAATCATATGATTACTTCCTTTCATACAATACATTATTAAGTTCAAGACAGTAGAAAGATGCAATAAAACAAAAAAAAACAGGCTTAAAACTCCCACTTAATAAAATTCATAGATGGAACATACCTCGAAACAGTAAGAGCCATCTACAAGAAACCCACAGCCAGCATACTGCTAAACAGACAGACATTGGAACCATTTCCCCTGAAAACTGGAACAAGACAAAGATGCCCACTCTCACCCCTCCTGTTCAACACAGTTTTGGAAGTTCTAGCTAGAGCAATCAGATAAGAGAAGGTGATCGGGGGTATCCAAATAGGAAAAAAGGAAATTAAGTTAGCTCTCTTTGTAGATGACATGATTCTATACCTTGAAAACCCAGGAGAATCAATCAAAAACCTCCTTGCACTAATAAAGGACTTTGGCAAAGTCTCAGGGTATAAAATAAATGTGCAAAACAATCACATTTCTATACACCAATAATAAACAGAAACCCAAATAAAAAGCAAATTCCATTCACAATGGCCACAAAAAGAATGAAATAACTTGGCATCTTCCTAACCAGAGACGTGAAAGACCTTTACAATGAATACTACAAAACACTGCTCAAAGAAACCAAAGATGGCACAAAGAAGTGGAAAAATATTCCATGCTCATGGATTGGAAGAATCAACATTGTTATGATGGCCATTCTACCTAAGGCAATCTACAGATTTAATGTAATACCCATCCAATTACCAACAACATTCTTCTCAGACCTAGAAACAACAATACAGGAATTCATATGGAAACACAAATGACCACGAATAGCCAAAACAATCCTCAGCAAGAAAAAACAAAGCAGGCGGTATCACACTCCCAGCCTTTAAACTTCATCATAAAGTTACAATAATCAAAACAGTCTGGTATTGGAACAGGCATATAGGCCAATGATGAAATAGAATTGAGATTTCAGAAGCAAAACTTCAATTTCTCAACCAATTCATCTTTGACAAAGCCTCCACCGCCAACCACAGGGAGAGGAGAACCTATTAAGTAAATAGTGCTGGGAAAACTGGCTGACCACATGCAGAAGATTGAAACATGGCCCCTACCTATCCCCATACACAAAAATCAACTCTAAATGGATCAGAGATCTAAAGGTAAAACCTCAAATTATAAGAACCTTAGAAAATGCAGGAGACACTCTTAGGGAAATTGGAACTGGCAACCAATTCCTGATCAAAACCCCAAGTGGCCATGCCATAAGAGATAAGACAGACAAGTGGGACCTTATCAAACTGACAAGCTTCTGTAAACCCAAAGAAACCATAAAGAGAGTTGGGAGACAGCCCACAGACTGGGAAAAAATATTTGCCAACTGTATGTCTGACAAAGGCCTAATATCTAGGATCTACAAGAAACTCAAACGTGCTGAAAATAAAAAATCAAACAGTCCCATTTGAAGTGGGCAAAAGATATGAATAGAGCAGTCAACAGATCATGAAAAAATGTTCAGCCTCACTAGTCTCCAAAGAAATGCAAATTAAAACTACACTGAGATATAACCTAACTCCAGTCAGAATGGTCATCATTAATTACTCAAAAAATAACAGATGCTGAAGAGGATGTGGTGAAATGGGAAAACTTCTACTCTGTTGGTGGGAGTGTAAATTAGTATAGCCTCTGTGGAAAACAGTGTGGTGATTCCTAAAAGTTCTAAAATCGATCTCCCATATGACTTCACCATTCCCCTCCTGGGAATATACCCGGAAGAACTCACATCAGTCTATAAAAAAGCTACCTGCACATGTATGTTTATTGCAGCATTGTTCACAATAGCACGAACATGGAACCAACTGTATTGCCCATCAAAAGAGGACTGGATCCAAAAAATTTGGTACATATATACAATAGAATATTACGCAGCCATAAAGAAGAACAAAATCATGAACTTCGCAGCAACCTGGATGGACTTAGAGTCTATAATATTGAGTGATCTTTCACAGAAACAAAGAATTGAGTATTACATGTTCTCACTCATAAGTGGATCTTGAACAACTATCATAAAACTATAAGAAAAGGATTGACACTAGTGGGAAACTGCGGGGGGGCAGGGATTTGCAGTAGTGGGAATCTGCCAGGGGAAGGAAGGGCACACCTCATCAACAAGGGTGCAATGAATATTTGTATACCTAACCCTGAATTGTACCCCTCAATTTTAAAATAAATGAAATAAAATTCATCTCACCTATCCTGATCTGTCTTGACAAATTCAGGTGAAGAAATGTAAGGACATGTAGAAAACAGAGGCCTTATTTATATTACATGGAAGTGTACAAGGTAATATATACATAATTTTATGAAAAGCGTCCTCAGTTAGAAATTAATTTCAAAGAAGAATCATGAAATGATACAATAATGGAGTTAAAAAAAGACATGAGAGTGTCTAGCCCAAACTCGAATACATAGACATCTTAAAAGAGCCCTAGATAGTAATGTCCCCCTCTACTCTTTGACTGGCTACGCAATTCCTTAATAAGTTATCCTTAATAAGTTGAGCAATCATTAAAATGGCAATAACATCCATTCTACCTACCTCAGAGAGCTACAGTCAGAATCCTCTTCTGAAAATTAGAAGACAATGAATATGGAAGTGCTAAATAAACTATAAAGGATTACACCAATATAATGGGATTCTACAGAAAGGATCACCTTGAATTGGCATCAGTGGATGTACTTTGTCAAAAATCTAACATAAAAATGTGTTTTAACAGGAATTTCAGAGATTGGAGAAAGTGAATTCTAGGCCACAAAATAATTCCAACTTTATATGCTTGCAAACTTTTTAAATAATTCTGAATGCTTATCTACTGTAATGATGGATAAAAAGCAAATTTCATTCAGCCTAGTTACTGAGATAGTTTATAATTTCTAAGTATAACAGGATAATATACAAAATCATCTCAAGAAAATAGTATATTAGTAAAGTAGGAAAGTTCATCTCCTTTGCTATCTACCAGAAATAGAAAAAGAACTACACTATGTTCTCCTAAAAGGCTAAGGCTTAGATTGTTGTTGTCATTGTTGCTTTGGTGGTTTATTTTTTGTTGTTGTTTGTTTTTAGTTTTTACATTTGAATCCAAGAGGCGACCCAGAATACTGGACAAACAACACTAAACGCTAGTACTTTAAAGACCAGAAGAAAAATTGCATTATCTTGTTGTTCTCATCACTTGAACAGAAGTTGATGGGATGAAATCATAAATACATACCAGAATAATTTCACAAAAAACGAAATAGACCATTAGCAAGGCAACATCTCTAACTAGACAAAACTTAATAAATATATGTATAGACTCATAAGCACTGTGTTGAACACAGAAAAAGCATTTGGAAATGTAGGGGCAGTCTAATTGAGCTGTGTAAACACAAGTTGTTACAAAATCAATGAAAATTATGAGAACCATTGGCAAGAAATAAAAGGACCCTGAGGTCTAAAGACCTACTACCTTAGAAAAAGGCACGCCCCAATTTTAAGTGTGCCAAAGCCCTTTAGAAAAATGTTATTAGCAGACTATCTTATATAAGAAAATTATAAATATGGGTATTCCAGAAATAAAAGGTGATGTGAAAAATATGTGGGTACTTTTCTACTTTCACAGCCAGAATTAAAACATGAGAAAGAAAACCCCAGAGATTACAGACACAATATCAAGGTGGGAAATGTAATTGGCAACTTCAAGTTAGCAGTGGATAAACAATTCCTGAACTAAAAAGCTCAAAGAATAGGTGGAGGAGGGAAAAGTAATTCAAATATGTAGGTTGAAGTCTCAGAACCACAGAGACTAACAAGCAGCTGAGAGCATAGAACACGTGCCTAATGGGCAGGTTTTATTGCTGTGGTTGACCTATTAATTCAGTTAAACAAACACTACAGAGTTCCTACTGTGCGTCAGGTAACTTTTTAGGTGCCGCGGCAGGTAAAGGCATGAGTCAGGCAGCCTTGGACTCCAGAGGTTCAGAGTCTACTAGAGGACAAAGGCGCATATACAAGCAAATCTAATAAAAGGCACATTGTGGTGAGAATTATACGTGCTGCCTAACGAGGTGATGAAGTAGTAAGGAAGAATTGTCACTAGAATATAGTGCCAAGTTCTGGATAACTCTAGAGTTAGACAGAAAGAATCTGCAGTCTGGTGCCAACTCTGCTCTGAGCAGACTGTGCATCTCTGACCAAATAATTTACACTCTCTAGACTGCAGTTCTCACATTTACACCAGATAAGGTTGGACTGTGTTATTTCTTTTAGCTCTAACTTTCTGGCTTTGTGGTTGACCGTCTTGGGGGTCAACTTTTAAGCAATGAATTAAAAGACTTTAGGAGCATGAAACTGGGAGACAAATATGTACTAAAAGCAAAGATCAGCATGAGTGAAGGTGTCAGGAGCATGAGCTGATATCACCAATTCACTCTGTAAATAAAACCTGTGCTACTTACTATCTGGGAGTTTCATAAAGGATACAGAAAATCCTAAATGAACAAAATAGAAAAGAAAAATGGATATAAACTTTTAAAATGTATACAAATTTAAACAAAATATAACGAGAATTATAAAAATGTTTAGGGTAACATATACCGATAACATTTAAATTAACTATAAAGAAAAGCAAATCTTACACTTCCAACAAATATGTGGATATATATTTGTATCATACAGCAGATGAAGTGATGCAGCTTCTATTTAAAAAAGTCTTTTTTAAAAAGAAGAGCCTTTCGCCATATTTGTCTTTAAACTGTATATATTAAAGGGAAATTTTTTCTTTCACGTCTTCAGAAAAGGTAAAGATTATATTAGAGAGAGAGAGAGAAAGACACAGACAGAGAGAGAGAGAGAGACTGAGAAAGAAAGAGAGAGGCAGAGAGAGAGAGAGAGAGAGAGAGAGAGAGAGAGAGAGAGAGAGAGAGAGGAGACTGGCATAATTGCAAGAGAGAACCAAAACTTTATAAAACAAAAGACTGAGCCATATTCCAAGCTGCTTATTGCAAGAGAAGAATTACTGAGTAGTGCACTAACCCAGGCAGCCATCCGCCATCCCTCCAAATATATATACATACATAAGAACACACAGACATACATTTGACCATATGCAACCATTCCTACTAAAAACACAGTAGCATAATAAGAGCTACGAGGAACATAAGGACGAATGAGAAACCATGTCTTGTTGCTTCAGTGGAGAAGCAAAGCTTACATTCTCATAAGGGAATTAGAGAAGTATCACTGTAATATGGGTCTGCGTGCCACTTATGTCGTGAAGGGAAGGGTACCCAGCACCACATGCTGGGTATCGGTAACTGCCTCAGTTCAGAAACTTACTAGCCACAGAATTATAGAGAATGTTACCTCCTTCCTCTAAGCTTCCATTTCTTTATGAGAAAAAAAATTCATATGATTATATGACATACAATAATCATGAAAAAGCATAGTGCCTGGCATACATTACATGTTCAATATATGACAGAATATGAACAGAAACAACAATAAAACTAGTAGAAATGTGATAGTCATAGAATGAGATGTACATGGAAACCTAGAGAAGGAAGTGATCATTTCTGATCTAGGCCACAAGAGTTGCAGAGTTTGAAAACAAATCAGAGTTTATTCCAGGGTTCCCAGAGAATAAGGCAGCGGATGAACTATATAGAGTATAGGTAGGGCCTGTCACAGCAGGGACAGTCATCCATGGGACCATCTCAATTGTAGCCCATAGCATTTAAAATGGAGGAGTCTAAAGGGAGATCATCATATGCGTCTCTTCTCCCTATCTCATATGTGCCATTTATTTGTCAGCTTAACATAGGACTCGCCCTCAGGCATGCATCTACTGTCATACCTACAAAGCATCCTCATACTTTTGCCTACTACCTATAACTAAGTCTTTATTCTCTTCATATTAGAGGGAAGTCCACTTTAGCTCTCCCCAAAAATCAGAAGACAAAGTAACAAATGCCTCTAATAAGCTGACATATGGAAACATTTAAAACATAAATGAGTAAGCCAATACATGGCTCCACCTGTCCCTATGAGGAAGGAATCTCTTCCAGATCCCATTCCCAAGCCCTCCAACCACTAAAGAATGATGAGCCAGACGGGCTCAGTGGCTCAGCCTGCAATCCCACGCCTTTGGGAGGCTGAGGTGAGTGGATTGCCTGAGCCCGTGGGTTCGAGACCCGCCTGGGCGGCGAGACCTCATCTCTACAATAAATCAAAAAATCAGCCGGGGGTGGTAGCGCACGCCTGTAGTTCCGGCTACTTGGAAGGCTGAGGTGGAAGGATCGCCGGAGCCCAGCAGGTCGAGGCTGCAGTGGCCGGGAGCAGCCACTGCACTCCAGTCTGGGTGACAGAGTGAGACTCCAACTCAAAAAAAAAAAAAGATAAAAAATAAAATGAATGATGAGCCAAAGAAAATCAGCTCCACTAAGCTTTTGACTAATTGCAAAGATGCAGTCTCCTTCAAGGGCAACAAAACTTCATGCACGGCTATGGAGACTAGTACAGCACCAAGGTCTTCATTTATTGTTTTTACAGAGCAGCTTTCTGATGGTCATGCCATTGCCCTTTCTAGGAAAAGAAGACCCAAAGATCCACAACCACTGCTTAGGCGTGCATGCTTATGCCTGACCCCCTAACACGTGACCCAAGCATTCAGTCTCTAGTTACCTTACACAAGCCACACACCTGGTCTAGGCTTCCTGACATCAATCCCAAAATACTAATAGACTAGTAAAGTGTTTATTGGGAGCAGGAAAAAATTAGGAAGAAAAGAGAAGGACTGAACTCAATCATAGGGTATGAAACAATCTCATGCAGTATTGATAAAACAAATTTACGGATGGCATCCAGAAATAATTGGAAACATCACACACACAGTAAGATAATTTTTTTAAAGGTGACACAGGCAGAAAACAGAAAGAAGGGCTAAATCTTCTTTCATTCCTTCGTCTTTCTCAGTTCCCAGAAGTCCAATGTTCCTCTATTTGGTAGTTGCAAGTTATTGTTTCATGGGTGTGAATGAGCTGCTGACATTGATAAAAATATGAAACCTCTTCAACCAGGGTATGGTGCCATTTACACAGTCCATGAGCTATAATGTGTGAGTGTGTATGTATACATACACATGAGATGCTGACTTCATGTAGACCTTCTTTTTTTTTTTTTGAGTTGGAGTCTCACTCTGTCGCCCAGACTGGAGTGCAGTGGCCACTCCCAGCCACTGAAGCCTCGACCTGCTGGGCTCCGGCGATCCTTCTGCCTCAGCCTTTTGAGTAGCCGGAATTACAGGCACACACTACCACACCTGGCTGATTTTTTTTTTATTTATTGTAGAGATGAGGTCTCGCCAAGTTGCCCAGGCGGGACTCCAACCTGCGGGTTCAGGCAATCCACTCACCTCAGCCTCCCAAAGTGCGGGATTATAGGCTGAGTCACCGAGTCCGGTCATGCAGACTTTCAAACTCCACTTGAAGACTGAATGTAGTTATTAAAACCCGTGAAACTAGACTTCACTCAGATTTGTGTGTGAGCTTCAACAAAGGCAGATCTTAACAGAGCTCTCCAGACAACTTTATTTTACAGTAGCCTAAGGGAGAAAAAAATGCCAGAGAAGGCAAAACATTCCAGGTACTTTATTAGGTTCACTTTGTATAGGTTTCTGATTGGACTTTGCAGCGTTTTGGGACACTTGTTCAATGGCAAGAGGGAGAGACCATTGAATGGTAGATACATCCTAACAAGAGAAGGGGCTGGAGTAGAATAATGCAGTAGAACACTGAGCAATGATTGAAGATTATAGATTTCTAGTTTGGGCTCTAACGCTATTTTATTATGTAACCCACAGTCATAAAACCTATTTAAAAATCTTGTTTGTAAAAGAAGAATTAGTCTTCTTTTTGGTGATTCCTAGGGACTCCTTATCCTTTAATAGTCCATAAACTACAATAACCACACTATGTATTCACTAAACTCCGTCTTTCTGACACAACATTATACTAGAAATCACCTCTGAAACATCGAACTTTCCTACTCTAGGCACCCAACTCTGAAATCCCAGCACTTACCTTCACCTCCAGGTTGCTTGTATGGGTTGTACTTGGGTTTTGGAGCAACCACTGGTGCAAACTTTTTGGGTGGCTGCTGTGTAGACACTGAAATGCTGGGCGTCCCAAAGGAATGGGTGGTTTCCATCCGTGCAGGCACATGGCCAAGGGGCTCACCAGTGCTTTTGGGTGGCAGCCAAGATGGGTGAGACATTGTTGGATTCTGCAAATAGAAATAAACCCTCTGTTTGATGGAAGCAATACACTTCACTTCATTGTTAGTTCATCTTACTTCTACTTAAAGAATCTTACAAAGCACTCTGAAAAGAAGGATGAAGGAAGAAAGAAGATGAAAGAAAATGGAAGAAGGAAAAAAGAAGAGGCAGAGGAAATGATCAGTAGGAAGAAAGAGAGGAAAAGGAGGAGAAGAAAGAGGAGAAGGAGGAGGAGGAGGAGGAAGAGGAGAGCACTCCCGCAAACTTGAAGGCCTCCCATCCAATGCTGCCTATTTAAGTGCCTAGCACTCTCACAAAAATAGACCTGAATAAAACATAGTTTCTGACTTGAAGGGGTTTCTATGGTAGAAAACTGGGGGAAAGTTTTGGTTTTATTAATTATCTATTAAAATAATTACCACACCAATTAAATGCTTCTACCTATATGAGGTGATACATTACATAAGGGAGTTTTGTCTTTTTTGTTAAGTGTTGCTGGAGTGCAGAGAAAGATAAGTTCATTTCTTTGAGGGAGCAGAACTAACAAGACTTTATTGATGAGTCACATGGACTGGGTCTTGAGTGCTGAGTAGAGATTGAACCCAAATGTTAGCAAAGTTGTATAGGCAGAAAAGTACACAACACTTAGGTTTAGTGTGACGGGAGGGGGAATAGCAGAAAGTAGCTAGCAAAAGAACTGAAACGTGGGATGGAACCAAAGCACAGACAGCTTTGCATGCA
The DNA here is from genome assembly GCF_000164805.1 of Carlito syrichta. Classification (NCBI taxonomy): domain Eukaryota; kingdom Metazoa; phylum Chordata; class Mammalia; order Primates; family Tarsiidae; genus Carlito; species Carlito syrichta. The sequence goes on from NW_007247456.1 coordinate 343,492, forward strand.
TACTTGAGTTTAAATTTATTCCACAGACACTAAAGAACTATCAAAAGTTTATTTTGGAAACAGGGGCATAACAGATACATGGCAGGACACTTTTAAATGACCCATCTGCAGGAGCAGCTCTTCTCCCCACCAAGAGGCACCTGGAAATGAGGAAGAGTTGTGTATTGGTGGCCACAATGCCTGGGACAATTACTGGCATTTAGGGCCTGAGCACAGAATATTCAACACCAGTAATGCCAAAGTCAGCCCTGCGCCATAAAGAAATGCCCATACAGGGCTACACTGAGCTGATACCATCTTGGACCTTTATGAAAAAATTATTTTTAGTAGGAGGTGGACAACCAGCCTAGCCCAGATGCTCTTCTGATCAGATTGCATACACCATTTGAAGAAAGGAAAATGATGTTTCCTCTGCTAGGGTTAGCCAATCACCCTTCCAGGCAGTCTGCCTACTGGGGATAAGCCTCACAGTCTGCCACTGAGGAGAGCTCTCCAAGCCTGATTGCAAGAGCTCTCCAGCATGGGGAGGCCCGGAAGGCAACCTGCACCCATCCCCAGCCCCAAATCCACCTAGTAATTTATTAATTGAACTGAATTAATTAAGAGGGCTACATGATTACCTCCAGATGTCTGTAAAAACTAAGAGCACCAGAAATGCAGAAAAAAATAATGGTCTAAGCATAGGGTAATAGAGAGACAAGGAGAGGGAGAGTTGAAAACAGTGTTGACTGCATATTAACCTCAGTCCAATCCACATATTGGTGGCATGACCTTGAACAGCATCTCCTCTAAGTCTCCAGATACCCTTATTGCCTCAGAAGTGAGATTAAAAGCCCTACTTTCCTTAACTCACAGAGTTTGTATGACAACCAATTAGATAATATTAAAGTGCTTTATATAGTATAAGTACTATGCAAAGTAAGAAAGCAGGAATGTGTCTATTCTCATAGAATATCATTGGGAATTATATGACCAACTTGCATGGAGAAAACAGTTGGCGGTGTAGTTTTCTCAACAGAAGAAGGTAATAACATGAATCAATGATGAAGACTCTAAACTGGGAATTAGGACTTATGTTACTGAAAGCATAGATGATACTAGCTTTTTATGCTATTATAGGACTCTTCCTTTCCTTTCCCTATACCTTTTACACATGCATATCTATGTATATGCATATATATATATGTATATCCCTATATATACATACATACACACACAGCTCTGTGTGTGTGTGTGTGTGTGTGTGTGTGTGTGTGTATACGTGGATGGATGGATACACACATACACACTGAACTGTGAGTTCCTTAAAAAGGCAGGGACCAAATTTTACACATCTCAAAACCATCAAGGCCTAGCACATGATCAATATAGAAAAACAACCAATGGAATGTCTGTTACACTCACGGTTCTTAAATATGGCTGCAGATTGGGAATCACTGGAGAAGAATTTTTTTTCTAAATACCAAAACCAAGTCCATCTCTCAGGATTGAGAAATGACAATTTTGGTTTTGTTTTTGTTTTTAATTGAGGCCTGGTCTTCTGTTAATTAGGATAAAAGTAATAAAAGCGACTGCTTTGCTTTCAATACAACTAAAGTGAATGTAAGTGTGGAATACATGGGCTCTAATAAGGGGAAAGTTTTCATGCACTATGCATATTTGTAGTACAAATTTTCATCGTACATTTTAAAAATGGCTTAATACTATGCTTGCAACTCTTTTGTAAATTTAAAGTGATTCAAGAATAGAAGATTGTAAAAATGGGTTAATATAGGATACAGTGCTTTCTAAAGCAAAGATGCACATTTCCAGAGCAATACCAAGTTACTGATTGACTGTGACATATTGGCCTTTCCAGATATGCCATAGATATATAGGAACAGGCAACCTCTGGAAGAATATTTTTAAAACGAACACTTAAGCATCAATATGTAAATCATTGGTTCCATAGTCAGTTCAGTTATCCCCAGCATCATAAATTGCCCTGATACTGCCCTCTCCAAGAATGACACTTCCAGCTCCTAAGAGGGCCACCTTCTAACCAAATATTTGTTTGCAGATGACCTTTTCAGCATTTTCTCTTGCCATTCTTCTGCATGTGAACAATGACCTAGTGACACTATTCCCAGGATCTATAATGAACTCCCATTATTCTAAACTCTTTCTCTCAAGTTGTGCTCACCATCCACAGTGCCATTTACTTCCTTTTACTTTCTACCAAGTCTTTATGTTTTTATGTTGCCCCGGCTAAAATGTCTCTGACTCTGTGAACATTCCCCCCAAATTCCCATCAAGAAGAGGAGTTTAATTTCCTTATTGGGCTTTTGTAGTACCTTTTTCATACTTATAACAGTCCAAATAAAAGCTATTTACTTGCCCACCTATATGCCCCAATAAGCTGGAAGTTCCTGGGTAGTCTCACTATACCAACAGAATACATAGTCAAAAAGCTCTTAGAAAAATACCAAATGCAGTAATGGCTAAATGAGTGAATGTTGCTCTTCCTTAGTGACTCATACTTTTCTAGAATCGCTATAGATTCACAGATTCAATAATCTCATTTTCCTCCTTTAATGTGGTGATTTAATGAAACATGCTAATAGATTTCCAGATATTAGACCATCTTTGTCTGCATTTCTGGAATAAAGTGTACCCAGTTGTAGCTGTAGTGTCCTCTTTATTATCCGCTGATACAATCATCTCTTTCCCCCCTCACTTTAGTGATGTGACAAATCATGTTGAAAGATTTGTATATATTGAACCATCTTTGCATTCCTAGACTAAATCCTTCTTAGTTATGGTTGTAATGTTTTACTATACTGATGAGTTAACTATGCTATTTTATTTAGAATTTTTGTATATACTATCATAAAGAAGATAATTTTTTGTAGACTTTTTTCCTCTCTGTATTTCACTTATCATTTTTGGGTTTAGCTATGGAGGTTCTGCATATTTTTCTACTATCCAGGTTAGTGTAACAATGTCATAGGAATTATCTTATCTTTAAAGATATATTGGACTTCAATGTTAAGTCATCTAGACATGATACCTTCTTTTTAACAGACACTAATCATATTTCCAATATTTTATATGCTAACTGTAGCAGTTCTCTACTTCTTCTGAGGTCATTTTGGAGCATTTTTCTGTGGGAAATTCATCCACTGATCTCTGCTCCCTTTCAAACAAGCTATCTTTGTGCTAAAAATGATTTAGCATATACTATGTACCATTTAGATTCTGAAATTACTTCCTACTATTTATTAAAGGCATAAGTCATGTATTCTATCTTCCAGTTCAAGCTGTGTCCCCTTATACTAACCTTCTACAGCACCAACACACTGCTGTCACACTTTCTTCACGTTATTCTACTAGTCTGCTTGTCTGTATCCCAAACTAAACTTTTGAATCCTTGAGAGCAGAAATTCTTATTATTTTATCATCTCAGGGCCTAGTACAAGATAGGTACTTAACAAAAATGTCTGTTGATGTAATGAGTGAATGAATTTATTTGCAGGGCACTGAAGCTTCAGATAAGCCAGATCCTCATCCTTTTCTCGTGAAGCTTAAAGCCTACATGAGAAAGAAATATTTAAATATGTGAAATGTAAAAGAAAGCAACAGAGAAAGCATATTAAAAAATACCAGGATAAGCCGGGCTCGGTGGCTCAGCCTGTAATCCCGCGCCTTTTAGGAGGCTGAGGTGAGTGAATTGCCTGAGCCCGCGGGTTTGAGACCCGCCTGGGCAGCGAGACCTCATCTCTACAATAAATCAAAAAATCAGCTGGGCGTGGTAGCGTGTGCCTGTAATTCCGGCTACTTGGAAGGCTGAGGCGGAAGGATCGCTGGAGCCCAGCAGGCGAGGCTGCAGTGGCCGGGAGCGGCCACTGCACTCCAGTCTGGGTGACCGAGTGAGACTCCAACTCAAAAAAAAAAAAAAAACAAAAATTCCAGGATATGTCATAAGAACTAATACAGGCTGGGCAGAGGTAGCCCTTAACCAGACTTTGAAAGTTAAGTGACTGAAAGAAAAACTAGAGCAGCAAGAACAATAACTGGAAATAATACTGTGAGTTCAGGTACAAACCAAGTCATTTCTGTGAGACAGGGAGCAGACAAGTTGCACTGAAATGAAAAGCTCAGGAGAATAATTGGGGGAAGTTTTAAAAAATAACATGAGTTCTGTTTTTTAAAGGTCTTCTATAAAGAGGTAAGAAGTTAGAATTTTTATCCTTGAACAAAAATTGACAAGAGTGAAAATTCTAGGTACAAAAAATTAATTCATGGAACATAGATCCAGGGAAGTTGATAAACACAATAATACAGACATGGAACCCTAATGGCCCCAAGTCTAGTCTCAGCCATTCAAGTGTGACCATTAACAAGAAGGGTACTCATTTACAAAATGAATAACTATAAAGTTCCAATCAACTCTAATATTCTATAGTGGTTTCTTTCTCTAAAATCTTAATTATAGTCCTTTATTTTGACAAATGGGTTTGATAAAACCTCACAAGTTTAGTGAACAGATGAACTAATACATGTCATTTGGGGTTTCTCAACTTCTCAGCGAAACTTAGTGTAAACACGAAGATGAACAGTGATGAGAACTAGTGTTGCTGAACCAAGACTTACCCTGCCCTTACTTCCTCTGGTTCTAGATACGTTTCCCTCTAAGCCTATGATCATCATGAAAGCAAGAAGTGAAAGGGAAGCTCTCCATCAGGGCTCTGAAAATTCACAAACACCATCAGACGAGAGGAAAGCAAGAGAAAGGCCCTCCTCTAAGCAAGATGCCTACTGCTGAAGGTAGTGAGGGAGCAGCTGCTCTCTAAGCACTGCTCTTCCAAGAACTGTGTCAATATAAGCAATTAGGAAGAACCTAAAGAGTTTCGCTTATCACTGCCTCTGCTGCTCTTCTGTCTTTTCATCAACTGTCCTGTGCAACAAAGCCACAAACTGACAACAAGATACACGTGTTTTTTTAGGGCTTATCATGCGTCAAGCAATTTTCTAATGACCACACGGTTTCCCTAACTGCCATATGAGGTGGCATTATCAGTATTATCAATATCCACACCTAGCAAATCAAGAAAGGCTGTAAGAGGTTGAATCAATTGCTCAGGCATATATGGCTAACAAGCAGCAAAAGTGACTCTTGGACATGATCTTTGACCCCAGATCCAGGGGTTCCACTATTGTACTGCCTTCCTATTTGGAGAAATAAAAAGAAAACAACACAGATCAAAGGAGATCACCACTTAACAACAGCAGCATTTGCTCTTATTATCCACATTATGAGCTCTTGGATCTTACTTGCCATAATGTCTTCTCCATTCTGTCTCCTCAAACCTAATTATAACAAGCCACAAAATCACAAATAGATGTAGCCAATCGTCAATAGGCCAAACTAATTGAAGTACAACTTAAGACAGCGTGATGACCAAGACTTTTCCTCCGCAGATGGAAAACTTAGGGCCATAGGTGAAGTGACAGTTGATACTAAAAAAGTTACTAAGCCTCTCAAACATATGAATGCCTGACATTCGCAAAAATAGAACTAAGTAGTGTTTGATCATATTTTTTTCTTTTTTCCCCCAAATCAATATTCTACTGTTCTATAAACACTTTTTTAGATCACCAAAGCAAAGCTGAAAAGCAAATAACCATTATGTAATATTACCTAACATTCAGTACCATAAGCTTAAAGTGGTGGTTCTTAAAATAGCCTACACACGAACTCATGGGAATCTTGGTGTTTGTATGTGTGTGTGTGTATATATATGTGTGTGTCTGTGTATACTGTACGTATATATTCTGATTCAAAGGTTGATTTAATGTTAATATAAAAATAAAATCATTTATATTACTCTTTACATTACATAGTATTAGTCCCTAAATCTCTCTGGCAACTAACTCAAGGCCTGGCTTTTGGTCACTGTTTGCTGAGTAAATGAATGATATTGAGGAAAGGGACAGCTATTAACACCATTATTTCAGTGGTAGAGGAATTGATACTGAGCTGCTCTGAGACTTAAGCATCAGAAGTAGCTGATGGATTAAAGTTTAGGATTCATGTCCCTTAGCAACATGTTCTTCATTTAAACAAGCAGTTACGATTTAAATAACACTTTTCTATAACTTTGGAGGTTTTTTTTCCCACTTTCCACTTTATATAAAAGTCAGCACCTTGGCATTTCAAAACTGCTTTCTTAATCATCTATTAAAATGGTACTACGTCCTTTCCTCTCTGGACTACAGTGATCCATTCCTTTCTACATCTCAGCATTTAGCTGGAGAATCTCTGATCTTCAGAATTCAGACTCAGCTTCCAGTCTTAGGTCTCCCAAGAGCCCAGAGTGCAGCTTTTGTTCACTCTGGGATCCTGTGTGCTTCTCTGAAAATGTGGTGATTAGACTAAGTGAGTACTAATGACAACTCTGCTCACAAACTTGTATGAGTCTGTGAAAGATTTTGACTACAGAACTAGCCAACACCAAGCAAAAGTCAGATATGGAGATTTCAAATCATCTATAATTCTCTTAGCTCATCAGTGTAAAAGCACACAGTCTCTTTTTTCTTCTTCTCTTTCTCTCTCCCTCCCCTTCCTCTCTCTTTTTGTCACCCTAACTCTTCAATTCTCCTCACTTTAGCAGGGAATCTTGGGCTGATCTCAGAGATTACCAAGGTATCAATCAAGATTTATTATGCACAAGTAAATAAGTACTTTAGGCAAACCTTTCCCAAACGGCATAGGTAAGTCCCTACCAGTGTAATTGCAAGGCAGTTATGCTGTGGCATGTGATGGGAGCGTGGGAAGACAGCACTGAAGAATAAGGCAGGCTGAAAATCACACACAATTGTTAGTTTAACAGCAAATATAATCACTCTTCCTCTGAAGCATCAGGTCAGATAGAGCCAGAAGAGTAGAGCAGGATCTACCATAGGCTGAAAATGTCAATGTATTCACTCAACTTCTCCTTACAGACAGCTTTGGCCAGCACTGGCTAAGTGCCCCACTCTCTGCGTGGACAGCTGGCATTGCTCAGAAGGGGTAACGAGAGAACAACGCTACAGAAATGCCAAACCTTTATATAGGCTATCTGAGAGACACTTGGAAAAACTGGAAAAGGCACTAGACTTAGATGCAGAGGGACTTGGGTGTAGTTTCTAGCTCATTCACTAACTGGTCCTATGACTTTAGTTACTTGACCCCTTTGAAACTCAGTGCCTCTCCCTATCTAGAGAGATGAGATATCCGCTATCATTCCTTCTGATACTCATTTTATAATTCCCCCACAGTCCACAACTTGGGCGAGCTGAGGTTTCTTACAAAATTATATTTTAACTCCCAAGGCCCCTTAGACCAGGATGTGTAGTGATGGAAGGTAGGATGGAAATTAACACTTTAAACGTCAACCTGACCTGCACAGAGTTAGTACCAACAAAAAGTAACACTAATGGCACACTCCTTGTTTCTGGCAACACTGTGAGTAACAAGAAAAAACCCTGCCACATTTCAGGATCTTAAAAGAACCAAGGGGCAGCAAGAAAGAGAAGCATCAGATCCAGACAAGTAAACACTGACTCTGATAAAGAAGTGAGACAGAACAGTGACATGGGTTCACATTGCATTTTCATTTCAGATTCAGATGACGCACAAAAAGGAAACATTCAAATCTGACAGGGATACAACAGCGTTGGAAGATCTGGACTCTCAGGAGAAGGTTAAGGAGGAATGGAACAAATATTAACCAACTAGTCACAACTTCTATCAGGCACGGAAAAAAGACAGACAAGGTTGACAACAGCCAGGAAAGGCTATTAAAGAGCCAAGAGGTCATAAAGAGTCCCAGCAAGGAGAAAGCTTAGGGATCAATTTATTTCTTCTAATTTCAGTATTCAAAAAACAAGATTTATTTTTATTGTTGTTGTGGTGTGTGTGTGTGTGTGTGTGTGTGTTTGTGTGTGTGTGTGTGTGTGTGTGTGTGTGTTTGCAGAGATGTGATCTATGTTGCCCAGACTGGTCTGGAAATCCTGACCTCAAGTGATCCTCCCACCTTGACCTCCTATAGTGCTGGGATTATAGACATGAGCCACTGTGCCCTCCTAAAAATCAAGATTTAGAGAAGCTGTAGTAGCTTATCCAATACGATGGAGCAGCCATAACATATTAGAGATTGGATTCAAATGCAAGTGTTCCACCTCCAAAGAGCATTTGCAGTGGGCAGTTTTCAGTAAATAAGCTAATAACTCTTTTGAATGTTGGAGTGTAACTAGATGGAGTGGGTAAAAAGCATAGAAATGGGTATAAGAGTAAAAAATTTCTCTTCCGTGACATTAAAAATCAGCACATAAGACACATGACTCCTACCTTATACTCTAGGTCACATTTGTTAGCAATGATTTCACTTGGAAAAGTGATCAAGAAAATGTTTATTCTCTTTGGAACTCAGTTTCTCCAGTTCTAAAATAATAGCATTTAACAAGATGATTTTCAAAATCCCTTCACACTACATTTTATGTTCTATAATGGTATGGCTAGTCTGTGGAGTGTGCTGTACTTGCAAAATTTGCACTCTTCAGGAGGTTTCTTCTGTGTTGCTCATTCTAACAGATTGCTTTTCTGTATAAGGCCAAGAGGAAAAAGGCAACAGTAGCCTGCACCCTTCTGAGTAAATCTAAAAGTGGAAATCTGGATTATAAAGATGAGATGCTGAGTGTCTAATTCATAAAGGTTTTGCCCCTCTACCAGAAGGAAAAACTGACGATGGGAAAAATCACCAATATAATCTCTAATGAGCTCTAGCACTCTCTCTGAGGGTTATCTGGAATCTTCTATTTCTAAATCTACCAGTAAGTGGGTAGGTTAGCAAGTTAATTGCTGCTCACTTATTTGTGTTCCCCTGACAGCTTGCTCAAACTTGTATTAAAACACGTAAACACTATGTTTTAGTAATCTATTTACAAGTCTGTTGTGCCCATTAGGCAGGCCATGGAATTTTACTAATACTTGAGGGATGTTTTAATTACTTTTAATTTTTTAATAATTTTGTTTGTATTTTGTGTTATTAAAAATTCACTGCTATCCCAATAAAAATAAACAAGATAATAAAAAATAATTTTCACTGTAACTTGAAAAAGTAGAAACACTTAATTTTTTTCTTAAGTGAGGATGAGTACCCTATTGACAATTTATGGGACATATTTACATCTGACAATATTGCAGGTGACTCTTTGAAGCAATGTTTATTCAGGCCACATAACCTGCAAAAGTAATCATAGCAACAAGATATAGAGTTAGCAACTATACCTCAGTCTTTTGAGCATTATATTATCTACAAAACTGTCACCTGTCAACTGTGATGTCTATATTCCATGTCAGAACCACTATTTGTAAACTAGCTTAGAAAACTTTGCATTGAGTTTGGGCACTATAATTTGAATTTATATTATTGAATTCAGTCAGATATTATTATGATTATTATAAGATTCCTGTTTAATTCCTGTTCTCTAATTGTCAGCTTAAATTTATGTTTAAAAATTCAAATCTATTTGATTTAATGCAAAATATAAGCATACAGCTAAGTTAAAAATTTTAAATGCTTAGGTGATGAAAATATAAAGTGAATATAAATTTTCAATTTTTAAGGACCACTAAATACAGTTTTAGAAAACAAAGAGATTCAACTTCAGGCATCATATATTCTGAAATAATAATTTTTGTTTAACACCAAGCCAAGAGGCTAGAAAAAATGTCTCAGTGTTTGAAATGGTATGAAAACAGACAAACTTCTCATTAAAAGTGTGTTATAAATTCAATTGTGTAATAAGGTTAGTTTTACAATTTCCCATTTAATAGCAAAACAATTGGGACGATTTTCAACTGGTGACCTTTTTCTTAAGTCATTTTGGAAGTTGTTCCACTTTTATTTCATGATTTTGAAACAGAGACAAAATCTGGCGAAGCACTAACCAATGGCTGCTAAGTGAAAACAAAGCAGGCTGTTTTGGACCAGTATCACAATCATATATCACAATCACAATTGTATGTTATTCTTTTTTTAAATTTATCTCGATTAGAGTACTGTTGTAGTATCTTCTGTATTTTTATCAAGTATTGACCATTATGCAAAAATAAAATACATAAAAAATATACTTGGTTAATATTCTGAGGAACACACATGCACACACACACACACACACAAAGCACACACTCACTTTACATATTTTTAAGGTAGTAGCTAATGACCCAATATTCACCAATACAGAAGTCTAATATCTTTGAAGTGTGAAATTTCTGTGTGTGTGTGTGTGTGTGTGTGTGTGTGTGTGTGTGTGTGTGTGTCTGTGTGTGTTGGAGTCTCACTGTGTAGCACAGCTTGGAGAGCAGTGGCACATTCACAGTCACCCTAGCGTCGACCTGCTGGGCTCCAGTTATCCTTCTACTTCAGTCTTCCAAGTAGCCAGAACTACAGGCATGCACTACCACACCCAGCTAATATTTTTTATTTATTGTAGAGATGAGATCTTGCCAAGTCGCCTGGGCTAGTCTTGAACCCACAGGCTCAGGCAATCTACTCACCTCAGCCTCTCAAAGTGCTGGGATTACAGGCTGAGCCAACATGTCCAGCCTGTGAAATTTCTAATGAAGATATTTCACCTAATGTGGAGCTAAAGTTGAAGCTTAACCACAAATGTTCAATGACAAGGGACACATTACCTTTCAAGGCAGCCTTACAAACCTTTCATGGCAGTAAAGTTATGACTGCAATAAAGTTCTCTGCAGCTGAAACATGTATTCCCAAAAGGACCACCTATTGGTCCTCCCTTTGCCCTCCAGAATCAAAAAAAACCTCTAATACATGGCACACCTTCAGATATTTATGATAATTTATTTGTTTCTCATTCAGTTTGTCTTTATATATTCCAAATTTAATCAGTCCAGTTCTTTCCTTTTTTTTCCCAATTAGCCCCACAACTTTACAACAAACCATACAATTTAAAATCCCAAACCAGTAGCTTTCAAACTTTTCTTTAACCAAAGAAATGATTTCTTCTGACCAAATATTAAACAAGTTCCCAAGTATAAAATAGATGGATAAAGCAGTTATTTGAGCACTTAAATCTTCATAGCTTGGCAGAATACACTTTAGCTTGGGGGGAAGACATACAAGGCATTATTCCCTTTAGACTCCCTAATATGCCAAAAGGCAAACTGAAAATACGCTGGCCTAAAATAATATTACAATACTGATAGTGAAGAAAGAACAAAGCTGGTATGTTCCTTACCTTTGTTTTCATAGTGCCTGACTCAGAATCTATTCTATTATCAGTGTTCAGCAAATGATAAATATATAAAAGAGAAAGTAAACTTTTTGAGAATACACAGAGTTAAGCTTTGCTTTTGATTCACGTTAGTTCACGTTTCAAACACGGTTATCCATGGTCTTTTTAACTAGGATGCCCATACATCTCATTTATATCTGCTGTGTTGCTGTAATTATTAACATTCCCCTTTTCAAAAGTGTCCCAGGTTAGATGATAACTCATCTATAGCATTTATAACACTGTGATAATAAGGCTTTGTTCACTTAGTCTGAGTGAATCCTGAATACAGCTGAGTCCTCATCCAAAATTACCATATGGCTAAAGACCTCCCAGACTTTGAGTTTATTAGTGTACTTGCTAAGAGGGCAGACCATTAACAGTGGGAAGTAGAGAAAATCTTGGGGGCTCCCCTGCTTTAGAAGTATGTGCTCCTTTGTATAAAAAAAAGGAAAGAATGTACCAAAATGATTCAGCAGGAGTAGAGAAAAGCAAGATGTAGCAGATCTCTAGCAGAAGCTATTATCAACTAAACTTTTCACTCAGCCTCTTCTTTCTGAAGCAAAAAAAGGTCACCTTTTGAAAGAAAATTCGATTATTTAATCCAATTATATCTTTACCATCTGACCTCTCCTACTCCCATCGATATTTTGGTTATTCCATAATATAAACTTGATTACAAATACTAGAAAGACAGCATTCTGCCTGCTTAATTTGGAACAAAAAATAAAAAATGTGTGTGTGTGTATGTGTGTGTATGTGTGTGTGTGTGTGTGTGTGTGTGTGTGTGTGCGCGCGCGCGGGCGCGCGTGTGTGTGTCTAAAATGCATACAAATTTATTCATTAGGGCACAAGTGTAGGGGTGGGGGGAATTACTAACAATTATTTCACATTTCTAAATAGGGGTTATATAAGAATTAAGGGAGAAGACAGAAGAAGTCAATGCAGGCCCGTAAGTCATGTGTTTATTTATTTATTTATTTTAAATAAACTATTTTACATTGATTTCCATTGCAAATTATAAATTTGCATGGGGAGAACAGAGCAGTGAGGGGGTCAAAGGGTGGGAAGCTGACAACATTTGCTTAAGATGGAACTCCCCCCAGACAGGGTAAGCACTATTATATCAGAATATTGCATGTCTCCCTATAGTACTTTCCAAGATATTTGAAATCAAAACAGTCTAGAACACTCTCCCAACTCAGGGTCTTCCCTCCCTATGGCATTTATCTGATAAATAGGAATTCCCCTTAGGGATTCCCTAAGGTAAAACTGTTGCATTCCACTCTGTTATATCATTAGCTACTCTGACAAGTAGAGATCTAATATAACATAATTGTTATTCCATCCTCAATTTAATATCTACTAAACACAGAGTTATAAAAAAATGCCCAAAATGTGGAAACTATACCCCTTACTGTGTTGGATATGGTGGATCAACACTCAAACTTGCCATATTGCACAGGCAGTCTTGCAGGTAGGATTTCATTGCAAAAGAAGTTCTGCCAAAAATGTGTGTAACTGGCTTGAGATTTGGAAGGCAAAAGCAAGATGGAAGCCATGTTCCTGCTGTTCAGTTTGTTTGTTATTGGAAGCATGGTAGCATAGACATAGGATTTTTCTGCATTCACATTCTCATACTTAGTCTTCAACTTAGTGGTTGTCAAAAAGCAACTGTGACAGAGGGAGTAAGTAGTTGAATTCCATGTCTCAGGATCTAGTCATTACTTCCCCGATCATGGCTTCTTGATCTCTGGTTTACAAATACAGTGATATATTCTTGAACTCAACAGTTCCACGCTGACTTCCTCTTTCTAGACTGAAGAAAATGGAGTAACTTTGTGTGGTTGTGGGATTCATTACTGAAGGCTCACCCTGGAGCTTACTCTACACAGTCCTTCCAATTATTTTAAAGTAACTAACACTGCATTAAATCCCTTCCACTTAAAATACCTAGAGTGGTTTATTTCCCATTGTAAAGCCTGACTAAAATCCCCTCAAGAGTCTTACAATTTAGTTTGTCAATAGTCAATAATGATGTTTTATCAACAAGAGATAGGTTCAGGTCACTCATTGGGCACAAAAATCCTCAGTGGCTATGCAAATCACTCTGGTTGTCTCTATGGAAAAGAGCCATGGCAGAGTGCACACAGTGCCATCCTTCCAGAGCTCCGGGTCCAGTGAAAGAAGTCATGCTACAACTCCAGAAGCACTGAATGATGTGGAAGAAGCCAATAGAAAGTCTCATCAAATCAAATTTTAACATTATAGGCTCAGCTCTGTCACTAACTGGCCATGTTTTCTAATCAAGGGGGCCAGAGGAATGAAAGCCCCTTTATCTCCAACATTCCACATGTCCACAAATGAGTCTTTGTACTCATGAGGGAATTTACTTGGATTTAAGTTCTAATATAACTTCCTAAATTTTCAGTTCCCTAAATCTGAAGGTCAGAACACAAAGGTCACATAACACACAGGTCTGATATAGTTTGAAAAGGAACAGGAATCAGTGACCGCCAATTGTGTGTGTGTGTGTGTGTGTGTGTGTGTGTGTGTGTGTGTGTGTGACAACCTATAGTTTAGAAAGCCTCGGGGAGAAAATCCAAAACCATGGTTGCAGTGATTGTTAAGAATAGCAGAGAAAAAACAATTTATTTAGGTTCTCTATCTCATTTGAAAAATTCTGCCTCAATGTCTGAAGAAAAGAAAGAATATTTACACATACTGGCTTCTCTTAAAGCACCCAGACCAACAAAGTAAAAGAAATTTTAAGTGAATGCAATAATGCTTAGATCTTTCAAGAAAAGTCACTAGTTTCTTTATGTGTCAGGCAAGAAATTCCTCGAACTTCATAAAAGAGAAGCAGTTTTATATACATGGAGAAAACAGCAAGAGAGGTCCGGTAAAAATGTCTAACCCCAGCTCTGGCACTAGCTCCAGCAGCGGCTACAGACCAGGGCCTTCCAGACCTCACTGAGCCTTAATTTCCTTACCTCTAAAATGGAGATAACTGCCTGCCCTGCTAACTGCAATGTTAACGTGGGTATTTATGATGATCAGACATAAGAGCAGTTTATAAACAGCAGTGATATACATAAGAAGGAAGACTATTAATAAAGGAATTTCAAAGGAAAGCTATAAATAGTACTTCGTAAGCCAGGGCAGCAAAAAAAAAAAAAAAAAAAAAGTAAATGTAGCAGTGATTTTTACAATGTTACTGTCTGAGGGAAGAAATGGTGATCAGAACTGTGACAAACAATGATGTCCAAAAGAGAAGAGAAACCAGCTCGGCTCCGTGATAATTGTCTCAGTTCCTGTCGCACACACAGCAATGGAAAGATTGAAGGGAGGGGCAGGAACAGGCCTGCCACTCTAGCACACCAAGAACATGTAGATACAGTTCCAAGAAAAGGACATTTCTACCTCAGAAATAATAATGATAATAATCTCATACTGTGCATCCTCTAAGAATGTGTATGTGTGGCTTGTGCAAGTGACTTCATCACTTTCTCGGCCCTATCTGTTGGAAAATGGAAATAACTATTATAACTCAAGAGTAAAACATAATACTGATGGTTCCTGGAAGCAGCATATTGGAGACAGGGAGGTCAAACTCTAGATTTACTCATCTGAGTAGAGAGAAATGCAAAGGCAGACTTCACTCAGAGCTGATTTCCAGGACCCAAAGGGCACAGACAGTTCAGATAAGATTAAGGCAACAGCTAAATAACTCAGATTTCCAAAACAAAGTGGAGGAGGACTAAGCAGTAGATCAAGCACAGCAAAACTACTCAAGACTGATATAGGCAAGGTGTCCTCCACCCTCAGTCTACTAGCAAGCGGCCAACCAAGGAGACAGGTAAGAATTGAACCAAACTTAAATCCTAGGCCCTTGGGCACAAAGACACAGGAAGAGTTACAATTCATGAATCAAAACAGAGACCTGTTTGTCTGCACTGGGCTGGAGATACCACAGAGGTCTCCAGAGCATTGGCATCACATGACAAGGAGGTGAAATGAGATAAACTAATCTTCCCTGTAATTCACAGAAGAGGAGACCTCAGTGGTAGACAAATACACCACACACACACACACACACACACACACACACACACACACAGAGAGAGAGAGAGAGAGAGAGAGAGAAAGAGAGAGAGAGAGAGAGAGAGAACGAGAGCTTCAATAATAGTCAAGGAAATGCAACTTTTTCACACAGTTTGCCAGAAAATGAAAAGATTCATAAAATTCCCCATAGGACAGGATGTGAGAGGAAACTAACACTCACAATATTATGCTTCTTCTTATAAACAGATATATTCTCTACTTATTTGTGAGATGGATTACATATTGTCTATTGATGCTTCTGTGCTACAACAATGTGTTGAGGACCTGTGACAGAGACCATCTGGCCTGCAAATCTGAAATATTTACTATTTGGCACTTTGTAGAAAGAGTTTGAAAACCCCAGGATTAAACTTAAAAAGTTACTGTTTCCAGTTACTACAGTGATAATAATAAACCTCTTCCCTTTCTTAAGCCTTTTGCTAGTTTTATTTTTTAACATAACCATTAACTTATGTCAGAGTTTGTTTTGATACATATTCATGATGCAACTTTTTCAAGAATGCCTATCAATTATGCCAACGCCATGAGAATAATCCTTCCTTTTTAGAAAATTTCAAGGTGGCTTCTCTCCTGATATGAAACTCCATGTGCAGTAGCTTTGTGCCTGGGTAGGTTATGTCCCCACAGTGGGCTCCCATCCATTCCAGCGCCGCCACTTCACTTCAGTCAGGGTTGTCATACAATCTGTTTCAGCATCTGACATGCTGGTCTCTGTTCCTCATTACTCTTGTTTTTCAAATTTTGCCTAGCTATTTTGTCTGCTTATTATCAAGACAATTTTAGAATTTTTAAAAATTCAAGAATAATTGATTTGAGAGTTGTGCTGAGATTATATGACACGTAGAGGAAAATAGCTACTTAGCAACCTCTTCATTTCCATATAGGAATGAAGTATGCCTATCAATTTATTCAAAGAATTCTTCCTATGAATCAAAAAAAGTTCTAGAATATCTCTTACAAGGCATGTGCAATTATCACTAAAATGTTTACTCTTTTGCTGTGAATGGGATCCTGAAGATTGCAAAGTACTCATCTTCAATTCTATACAAAAAATACAACTGGAAGTGTGACATGTGGAAACATATTTAGCTTTACAATAACCAGAGAAATGCTAATACCTAAAAACAACATATTTAGCCCTGGCATAATTGGGGAGACAATAACGATAAAAGGATGGCTATATTTCAACCATCTGATACTGATATTTCAACCCTCAGATGACATAAGCTATATTTGTGCATAAATGTTAATCACAGAAAAATTTTAAAATAATGGAATAATTTAGATATGGTATAATCACTCAATGAAATATTAAACAGGTATTAAAACTAATCATTCGAGAATATGCAGTAATATGGAAAATGCTTAATGGATGATGTCAAGAGATATATAGCACTATGGGTAATTTATGCTACTAGCTCAAGACTTGAAAGGCATACCCAAATATGATAGATTTTACCTGTATCTTGGTGGTAGATTTATGAGTGACTTTTTTCTGGCTAAATGTTCTAAACAATATTTCAACTTAACTTATACAATTTAAGAAGAGGGGACAAATTCTAAAGTGTCTTCCAGACATAAAATTTGTAATATTTTTGTTATTAAAAGTAGGAAAATATTATGAACTTCGCAGCAACTTGGATGGATTTAGAGTCTATAATACTCAGTAATCTATCACAGGAACAAAGAACTGAGTACCACATGTTCTCACTCACAAGCAGACCCTGAAAATTATCATAACAAGAAAGGAATCAGCAGTAGTAGGAAACTGCCAGGGGAGGATGGAGGGGGGCACACTTCATCAATAAGGATATCTGATCTCAAACCAGGTGAAGTGGGGACCAAAGTGAGGCCCAATTTTTACTTGTACAATGACCATTGGTATACCTAGTCCTGAATTGTACCCATTTAAAAATTTTTTTTAAGTGGGAAAATGAGACAGCGATGTGAAAGGACTTTTCTAAGGCTCACAGAACAAGTTAAAGGCAGAATCAGGACTAGAACGTAGGTCTCTAGACTTAAAATAGAGTATTATTTTTTTCATAGCATTTTGTGCCCTTAGTTTTCTAAAGCCAAACCAACTCTGGGATGATTATAATGTTTTCATGTATTATAAATATTTGAAAATAGCAATATTCAATTACTATCCAAGACAGCAAATGCTTTAAAAATCCTGCAAGATGCTTTGATATAAGGGGGTTAAATTAAACTTCTCTTCTAAATATGGCTTTTCAACAGTGTAGTGGGCATCAAAGTGTGACTTTCCTCACAATTCCAATGCTAAATTGAACATTAACCTCATATAAAATAAAGGTAAACTGTCCATGTATGTTTTCTTTGAAACTAAAAAGTCTCAACTTGCAGTATTATCACTCGTAGAGAGAAAATTCATAAACATTCAAAAGCTAATGAGAAATGTTTCCTTGACTTTTCTCACTGCAGTCTGACAACAAGTTTGGCAGAAGAGGTTTATATACCTGTATACACAATGGATAACCATAAAGATAACTGTAAAGATACCTAAAGATAACATTGGGAGCACACATCTATTATGATGTAATGTGAATTTTGAGATTTTGTAATTAGGCCCCAGTGGAGGTAATATTTAATAAGGAACAAGGTAAAAGAAATCATCTAATAAAGGCAGTCAAGAATAAATGGTTAATAAGGCAGAGAGATTGCATGTGTGTGTGTGTACGTACATGCTATGCTTTAAGTACTATCTATTGAAGATACACTTTCTAAGAGTCTGAGCAACCACATCCAGCAATTGTTGAGATAATTTATTTCCTAATATGCTGCAGAACTTTCTTCCCAATTCCTTGGGTTTTCTCAGTGTTGAAAAACACATCAATCATTTCTCATACCTTTTTTCTTCACTTTTTGAAAAAAGAATAAATCCTTCATACCCTTGTGATATTATTCAAATTATGATAAAATTGAAATTACAGAATGGGAGTTAGGGTGAGGCAGAAGCCAGATATAATTTGAAGTGCAAAAAAAGAGTGACCTCAGTCTGAGAGAAAGAATTTTGGGATTAAATACATAATGAAAAATGAGTATACTGGCAACTTCATGGGAGTCACCACTCAGGTTAATCTTTTTTTCTCACATACTACTAATGTACACTTTATTGGAAAGACCCCAGCCTAGTTAGCATTAGAAGTTTCCTGTTAAAATGTCTGTCTCCTCCACAGATGTGCAAACAGCTTCTTGAGGGCAGAAACAACACCTTAATCATTTTTTTCAGTCATAAAGCATCTTAGACAGTGCCTGGTATTGAAGAAAAGTTTCAAATATTTGCTGAATTAGATTAAACACTTGCTTCTTTGTAGGGAGAAAAAGAGAAGGGATAGGTAGAGATAGGCAGTTTTTTTTGTTTTTGTTTTTTAAGTTGGAGTCTCACTCTATTGCCCAGACTAGAGTGCAGTAGCATGCTCAAGGCCATTGCAGCCTCAGCCTGCTGGGCTCAGCAATCCTTCCACCTCAGCCTTCCATGTAGCAGGAACTACAGGCACGCACGCGCCACCATGCCCAGCTAATTTTTTTTATTTTATTGTAGAAACGAGGTCTCACCAAGTTGCCCAGGCTGGTCTCAAACCCCTGGGCTCAGGCAATCCTCTTGCCTCTACCTATAATCCCATAGTGCTGGGATTATAGGCGTGAGCCACAGTGCCCGGCCTGGTAGCTAATTTTATTTCTGATTGCTTTGTATACCACAAGTATGAAAACCAAAGTACAGTCTTCATTCTCATTGTTGGTGACATTTAACAGTGTCTGTATTTTATGTAAGTTCAGAAAGTATAGCCTTCCACTTTGTGGCCATATTCAGCCCAACAGCCCTAAGGGCCAATCTACCAGCAGCAAGTGTTAGCTCTGTCCCAGGGAAGGTGCAACTGAGCCCTGTTGTCCCATCACACGCTATCCCTTGCTTACTCAATCATCCAATAAGTCTCGTGTTAGTATAAAGACAATTAAAGTCCCTGCCATAAAAGAGATTTTTTAAAAAACTCATAAATAAGTTTGGTACAAGGTAAAATGTGAAAGATTCAATCAAGAGGCTATACCTAGCACATTACAGAAAGGTGAGGAGTTCACAGGAAAGAAACTAGTTCTCACTTGGGATGAATGAATAGAAAGAAATTAGGGAAGATTCCATCAAGGAGTCACATGAAAGCAGTTCCATAAAGAATGTTCAGGCTAAAATAAGTAAGCAACTAGATCCTTAAAGAAAAAGGAGGTAGGTATGTGTGGACATCGATGAGATGCAAAGTCCTTACAAGAAAGACTGGCTACTGGTATGAGGGTGTCCTTCAATAACTCGAATACCATCTTTATTTGACTTGCAGGGTAAACACATAGGGGACAGCAGCAAGGTGCACTATCCAGGACAAGCCTCCATCTCTCTGGCTCTCCAAAAGCATCATGGAAAGAACCATGGGACTTTTGAAATTTCTTCTACTGAATACCTAAACACTCAAGATGGTTTGAGTCTCTTGTTAAGCCCTGGATCATCAGGGCAGTCCATTTGCTAAATGATATTGTCCTTATAACTATATAAGCCACGCACGCACACACACACACACACACACACACACACAATTATAACTAAAAATACGAACAGAATTGGAAAACATATTTGCAACAAATATATCATACAGATAGTTGACAAATCTTTTGTTTCCCAAGTAAGAAAGACGTCATAAACTAAATAGAATAGACAAGAGCATGAACTTATATTTCTTAAAACAATACATAAACTTAGTAAAAGGCACATTGAAAAGAATCTTTTAATGGACAGAGATGAGAAAAATTAACAATGGAATACGATTTTGAGCATGTTGAATATTATATCGGCAGAAATCAAACATAAAATAACACGTTATCTCTGTAGAGCAGGATGTACAAAACAAAAGTGTTCTGATACCTGAGAACATTTTTGTTGGTGCTGATATAAATGATTAATGTCTCCTTGGAAATGACAGACTGACAGTTATTTAAATAGCCAAATGTAAATGCCATTTGACCCATTCCCCCTCCTCAGAGTCTGTCTTAAGTATAAATCTAGTGGAAATAAAATAATAACAATAAATAATGAATTCTAAAGAAAATTAAAACATGTAGCAACATTGAAAAATTTAAAAATAATGTCAAGTGGAAAGAGTAAATTATTCCATATAAACTATAATTGAAAATGTCAAAATATACCCATATTTGGGCAAGGACTGGTTGAAAGGGAAGAAAGAAAACAGACAATATGTGATATGTCTAGAAAGTAAAATTCTGGACAGCGGTCATCTTTACTCTTTTTAAAAATTTACATTATTGTTTTAATATTAATTAAGACTTTTATGTAATTAAAATTATTGAAGAAACTGTAAAGATATAAATATATTACATATTTTAAAATATGTACCAACTTGTGGCATATCATGCTATGAAGGCAATAAGAAAGCAGAATAAAATTGAGAATGATCTCAATAGAAAACATTAATTAATATTAATTATATATGTCCATAGTGTCTACATTCAGCATGATAAACACACTACATTTTCCACTGATACACAGCAAAATATGTTCTGTGTCTGGTGTCATTCCTGATTATGACTAGGAACAAATGTACCACAACAGGGTAAAAAAAGAGGGCAATGGGAAATAGAATGAAATGGAATTCAAGAATAGAATCCTCACTAAGTTTTAAAATGTGATAAAAGTCAGTAAACTCATCCCCCCAAAATTTTTGTGGTTTATTTATTTGTTTGTTTTGTTTTTTTGAGTTGGAGTCTAGCTCTTGTCATCCAGGTTGGATTGCAATGGCACACTCATGGCCACCGCAGCCTCGACCTGTGGGGCTTAGGCGATCCTTCAACCTCAGCCTTCCAATTAGCTGGAACTATAGACGCAAACCACTCCGCCTGGCTAATATTTGTGATTTATTGTAAAGATGAGGTCTCACCAAGTTGCCCAGGCTGGTCTCAAAACCCAGGGTTCAGGCAATCCTCTCACCTTGGCCTCCCAAAGTGCTGGGATTACAGCTGAGCCACCGTGCCATCTTTTTTGGTTTAAATTAAAGGCAAGCTTTTTTAGTTTAAATTAACAGTAAGCCTCAGCACAAAGTATTGACTGGGCATTGTTCATAATCCAATATTCATGTTGACTTGAACCAAATATAGAGTTACCTTCTCTGGGCTGTAGAGGCAGTTGGACAATATGTCTCTCCTGGGTTTAAGTGTCAGCAGACACATTAACATAATCACTGCTGGAACAATCAGTGCTGGGACGGAGTAAGAAGAATATCCACCTTAAATGGTGGGAGGAGAGCACAGTATAAGAGGATAAGGCAGAAGTGAAGAAACCAGGAAAGCCAAAGAAAGAGCTCTTGCAGAAGTTAGCATTTCACTAACTTCTGGAAAAAAGTCTTCAAAATAATGCTGTAACAAAAAGAACCAAAAGGAGATGACAGGGAAAATAAATGAAGCCATAATTAGAATTGTGCATGTAAATGTCTAATACACATACTATTGTTTTAGATACCAAGAAGTCTATTTTTAAAAGTGTTTGTAAACCCCAAAAAGCTTAGAGTTTACCCAGAGAATGAGAACAAACAAACATTGCAATTATGACAAGTAAATGTGGAAAAAGTTGTGTGTGTGTGTTGTTGTTGTTGTGTTAAAAGACTCCTTTTAAGCCGGGCTCAGTGGCTCAGCCTGTAATCCCACGCCTTTGGGAGGCTGAGGTGAG